>NC_089786.1:54614694-54617194 GCF_040412425.1 Macrobrachium rosenbergii | reverse complement strand
ATTGGTTGAGAGGTTTGTGGGGTTTAAGTTAGTGTTTAAAATGTTTTTTCATTTAGAGAGCTATTTTTTTTTTTCATAAAAGTACAGATGTGTGGGTTTTAAATTGCTGTTTAAAATGTTTTTCAATGAGAACTTTTTTTTTTTTTACAAAAGTACAGATGCGTGTTTTTAAATTGCTGTTTAAAAATTTTTTCATCGAGAGAATTTTTTTTTACAAAAGTACAGATGCGTGTGGGTTTTTAAATTGCTGTTTAAAATGTTTTTCAATGAGTTTTTTTTTTTTTTTTTTTACAAAAGTACAGATATGTGGGATTTAAATTGCTGTTCAAAAAAATTTTTTTTTATCGAGAGGACTTTTTTTTTTATTTTTTTTTTTTACAAAAGTACAGATGTGTGGGTTTTAAACTTAATGTTTAAAATGTTTTTCGGGTAGAGAAAAACTTATATATAAGTCAAGATATGTCGGTTTTTACTTAATGTTCAAAATGTTTTTCGGATTGAGAGAACTGTATATATAAAAACAACTTATAACCAGATATTATTTCATATTTTGTTTTTTCAAAGCGTTCTGCAAATTTCATAAAATCCCATTTGCGGTATAATTTTCAATAGTTCTTTTTCATGAAAAGTAAATTGCATTATCAGGGAAAGTAATTGTTGCAATATCAAAGAAAGCAATTTGCATTATCAAAGAAAGTAATTTGCATTATCAGGGAAAGTAACTGTTGCATATTGTTGTGTAAACAATATGCAGCTTAGCTTAACTTCCATTGTTGCACAGTTGCAATAATTTGGTACCGTTCCTCTCTCTCTCTCTCTCACTTTTTACGTAGACACAAACTTTACCTTGTCGAATCTCTTGTTTATATATTTTGGATCACTGACGCGTCTAGTGGTCTCTCTCTCTCTCTCTCTCTCTCTCTCTCTCTCTCTCTCTCTCTCTCTCTCTCTCTCTCTCTCTCTAACTTTTATGTAAAAAACAAACTTTGTTCCGTCGAATCTCTTGATTATATATTTTGGATCACTGACGCGTCTAGTGATTCTCTCTCTCTCTCTCTCTCTCTCTCTCTCTCTCTCTCTCTCTCTCTCTCTCTCTCTCTCTCTCCGGAAATAGCTAAGGCCCCGAGAGGAAAACGGAATGACGTAGGGAGGCGACTTTGTAAGATTTCTCGACCGTAGAATCTAGTCGACCTTTGGTAGCAAGGAGTCGGAAGTCAAGGAGAAGTAGTGGGAGGTATCTTATATGGTTTTATTGGGGGGCGGTCTCTTTGGGTGGGGGAAGGGGGTATTTTTTTCAGGGGGTGGGGTGTTGTGTTTTATTGTAAATTTATATATATATATATATATATATATATATATATATATATATATATATATATATATATATATATATATGTACACATAGAGAGAGAAAGTTATCAATTATTATTTGTATAATTGTTAATTTTTACACATTTCTCTATTAATTATATACTGTATATATATATATATATATATATATATATATATATATATATATATATATATATATATATATATATATGTATGATATATATATATATTATTTATGTAATATATAGTATATATATATTTATTTATATATATTAAAATGTGTATATATATATATATATATATATATATATATATATATATATATATATATATATATATATATATATATATATATGTATATATATGACCTGACCACGTGACCTCCTTGTGGTTAAGGCGACGCGGGTTCGTGTCCCGCGACCGGCAATCACAGTCTTCAATTTCTCGCGTCTGGATGTACGGCTTCGTAGTTACAAGCACTTCCAAAAAAGCGCGAGGAATTCGAGAAGTTAAGAGGCCATTGTGGCTATTAGAATTACATATGTGTCTGGTAAAAGTGACCAGTAGATTCTACATATATATATATATATATATATACATATATATATATATATATATATATATATATATATATATATATATATATATATATATATATATCAGTTCACTATCCGCTTAATTATAAATATTTTTATATATATTCCTCTTAATTTTAAACCAATCTTAATATTCCTAGTATTCTTGCATCCTAATTTTCTGTGGGTCCTTTCTAATATATATATATATATATATATATATATATATATATATATATATATATATATATATATATATTTAAGTATTTCACTCCCATTTAAAAGTATAAGAATAGATCTCCTCACTTGTTGGTTGGGCGTAGATCCTAGGTCCACATCAGGGTTCGTTATCCCCTTTTAGAACTTTGTCGGTGGGACATAATTATTTTGGAAATAATTGCATAATTCCGATTATTATTTTCTTTTGTATATATAATGTGTTTTTAACCGTAAAACTCACTTTACTGTGTGTACTTAAGTTTGGTTATATGTTAAAAATTAAATAATTCGCTCTCAGACACGACATAATTATTATGGAAATTATTGTATAATTCCGATTATTGCTTGTAAAAATTTTTTTTATAGATACTTTG
>NC_089786.1:54607194-54612194 GCF_040412425.1 Macrobrachium rosenbergii | reverse complement strand
AGTTTTCCATTGTTTGTATCTCTCTCTCTCTCTCTCTCTCTCTCTCTCTCTCTCTCTCTCCCAAGCTCTTGAAGTATGGCGTAAGATCACACGCCTCAAAAACAGAACACCACAAATCAAAAAGAACAAAAGAACACCCCAAGAACACCCAAGAACTATTCCCTCGCCTAAGGAGGTTTATGTGCTCTCTTCGCCTGAATACCTACAGAGAGAGAGAGAGAGAGAGAGAGAGAGAGAGAGAGAGAGAGAGAGAGAGAGAGAGTTCTCAGTCACCCTCTCCCAAACCATCCGTGTTAATTACAGGTTTCGAAAACACGACAACAAAATCTTCTTCTTTATTTCTTGACGTTCGACTTGAGGGCCAACTTCGTATGTGTCCCAGAAGGAGAGAGAGAGAGAGAGAGAGAGAGAGAGAGAGAGAGAGAGAGAGAGAGAGAGAGAGAGAGAGAGGTTGTGGCGTTAGTGTGGGTTAGACCGGTACCTCAGGTGAGGTCAAGTTTCAAGATGGTGTTGATAGTGAGAATATTTGATGGTGATAATTATGATTATGATAAGGTAGTCTGGGCTAAGATGATAATAATAATAATAATAATATAAAAATAATAATATAAAAATAATTATAATACAGTAATAATAATAATAATAATAATAATAATAATAATAACGGTTGTGAGAATAATATAGAAGTAAGTACTGAATGAGAGAGAGAGAGAGAGATATTATGAATACGTTAATGGTGAAAATGGTGATAGTGTTGAAGATTACATTATGGTACACACACACACACTGATGGTGATAATAGATACCTGTTATAGTGAGGATATGGTGCGATGATGATGGTGAAGATGATAGTGTGAATAGTGATTTACGAAAAGGATGACATTTAGGAAAGACTGTTAATGATGGTGTATTGTTACACTGTAAACTATAAAATTATAGACACTCGGTAGAGACTATAAAGTTTTAAAGTATAGACACTATAAACTATAAAACTATAGCATTATAAAGCTATTAAAGTATAGACACTATAAACTATAAAACTGTAGATACTATAAAACTTTAAACTAAAACTATAGGCACTATAAAACTTTAAACTAAAACTATAGGCACTATAAAACTTTAAACTAAAACTATAGGCACTATAAAACTTTAAACTAAAACTATAGGCACTATAAAACTATAGGCACTATATATAAAACTATAAACTCTAAAACCATGAACAGCATTAAACTATAAACTATAGAACTACAGACACTATAAAACTATGAAACTATAAACTAGAAAACTACAGACACTATAAAACTATTGAACTATAAACTATAAGGCACTATAAAACTTTAAACTATAAAATTATAGACACTATAAAGCATTAAACTACAGACTATTAAACTGTAAACTATAAAACTACAGAGACTGTAAAACTTTAAACTATAAAACTACAGACACTATTAACCATAAACTATAACACCATAGACACTATAAACTATAAAACCGTAGCCACTATAAAACCATTAAACTGCAGAATAACTAAGGGAAACAAAAAGTTAGAATTAGGATAAAAGCGAGAGAGAGAGAGAGAGAGAGAGAGTGAAACAGGATATTGGGTCTAAACTCACCTCAGCGGGCCACAACAATTTTGGCAATGGTGGAACAACGGAAGAGAGAAAATAAGAGGCTGAAATTGCCGTTATTTCAGTCTTTTGTTGAAATTATTATTATTATTATTATTATTATTATTATTATTATTATTATTATTATTATTATTATTATTATTGTTTAATGTTTCGTTTATAGTATTGAAAAAATTGCTGGGATTTTTATTAAAAAAAAAATTATAATAATAACAATAATAATAATATTATTATTATTATAATTGTTATTTTCGAGGTAATATAATGATAATATGGTTATTATTATTATTATTATTATTATTATTATTTTGGAGGTAATAATAATAATAATAATAATAATAGTAATGATAATAGATTATTATTGATAATACTATTATCATTACCTCGAGAATAATAATGATAATGATAATAATAATTATATTAATGCTTATTATTATTGTCACTATTATCGTTAAATATTTTAATATTATTATCATTATCATTATCATTACAAAGCCATCTAAACCTAACCCACAAAGTACCTACCCAGCCACATAAATCAGCGACGCCAGAGAAAACAACCCATAAATAAACCCACAAAAGAATATTGCATACAAGTGACATCCATCACTTTTTTTTTCTTCTCTTTGTATGGTGTATGGGAGTGGGTAGGAGTGTGGCTATTGGGATGGGTGGGTGTTGGAGGGGAATGGGAATGGGCGGGGTGGGTGTGGGCGGGGTGGGAGTAGGCATGGCAAGCGGCTAGCTTTGATGTTTGGGAAGAAAAAAAAAATATATGATTTAATAAGCGGGTGATTGTTGCACGTGACCCATATTGAGAATGGTTTGCTTAGTAAATAAGTAGATAAATAGATAAATAAATAAATAAATAAGTAGATAAATAGATAAATAAATAAATAAATAAATAGAAAAATAGATAAATAAATTAATAAATAGATAGATAGGTAAATTAATAAATTGTTTATTGATAAATAAATTGATCAATAAAAATAAGGTGGTTCAAATGACTGGCAAATTTTGATTTTTTCTCGAAAATGAGGTGATACTTTTAGTTTTGAGAGAGAGAGAGAGAGAGAGAGAGAGAGAGAGAGAGAGAGAGAGAGAGAGAGAGAGAGAGAGAGAGAGAGAGAGAGAGATTTCAGTCTTTAGTAAATTCATGTAAATTAATTATTGGTATGTATATATATATATATATATATATATATATATATATATATTATATATATGTATATATATATATAGATATATATATATATATATATATATATATATATATATATATATATATATATATATATAGATAGATAGAGAGAGAGAGAGAGAGAGAGAGAGAGAGAGAGAGAGAGAGAGAGAGAGAGAGTCTCCTGCAACATCCACAAGCTTTGGGGGAACATTAGGCCTATAAGCACTAGCCAGCCAGCTAGTTGCTGACGTCAGCTTATTTATATATATTTCTATTTCTTCGCCTTGGCAACAGAGGCCTACAGACCTACCCCCTCCCCTAAATAGATAACAGACTTTCGCTACTTCCGGTTCCTTTCACGTACCTGAGCCCCAAAAACTCTCTCTCGCTTCATCGGTAAATAATATTTCCGAGAGGCTTATCGAGAGATGGGTCTACACATTACGACAGGATTATAGAGTAGGCCTACAAGATTGTGGTTTGGTCTCCTTTAGATTGTCTGTGTGTGGAAATATAGCAGAAGTCTCTCTCTCTCTCTCTCTCTCTCTCTCTCTCTCTCTCTCTCTCTCTCTCTCTCTCTCTCGTAGATGTATCTTCCCATTTCCAAGAGGAAAAAAAATGACTTGTGGTTTAGACTTCTTGTTGTGTAGAAATATAATCTCTCTCTCTCTCTCTCTCTCTCTCTCTCTCTCTCTCTCTCTCTCTCTCTCTCTCAAGGGATCCTAGACATATCACCACTGTCTCAAGAAGAAAATTACAGTTACCTGTCATAGGCCTATGAAAGATGTATCTATACATTACTACAGGATTAAAGAGTAGGCCTCTCTCTCTCTCTCTCTTAAATGTTGTTACATTTCTTGACTCAAAAGCCATTCCCGTCATGATTGTGTGAGAGAGAGAGAGAGAGAGAAAGAGAAGTGGTGTGGAAATTGAAGGAGAGAGAGAGAGAGAGAGAGAGAGAGAGAGAGAGAGAGAGAGAGAGAGAGAGAGAGAAGTGTTATGGAAATTGAAGGATAGGAAAAATAAGAGAGAGAGAGAGAGAGAGGCAGAGAGAGAGAAGTGGAATGAAAATTGAGGGATGGGTGGAAAGGAGAGAGAGAGAGAGAATGAAAATTGAAGGAGAGAGACAGAGAGAGAGAGAGAGAGAGAGTCTAATTTTTCATTACCAATGTAGACCACTTTAATGCAAAGATTATCTCTTGAACATATTCAAGAAAGAATTTGTTCAGAAGCAGTGACCTAATTTCGCCGAATTCTTAGGCAGATTTAGGTTATTATAATTATGTTGTATCTTTTTATCATCAATTTATTATCAGAATATTTACAAGGTCCAGAATGTTGTATGAAGGCTGAGTGTATATATGTATACATATAAATAAATATATTATATACATACGTATATTCCTCTCTTAATCTGAGCCTCAGTCTCTCTCTGTCCCCACATATTTAGCTGATGAAGACTGAGACTCTTCGCTATCTCTTTAATCTCTTTAATGGTTTATTCAAACTATATAATTTAATTCGCGAGAAATTTGTCTAAGAAGGAACTTAATAAAAAGGAGAGAGATTTGATGAGAATTTATTTATATATATACATACACATACACACTACACTCCCTCACACACACACATACCGTGACGTCACTCAAAGCTCTCTCTGGGCACTGGGCATGATCTGCCATCTTTTATCTATCTTCTGCCCACGAGGCAAAGTTAGTTAGACATGCCCACCACTTACCCGAGAGGTCCTATAAGGCGTAGCGTAGGGAACGCGTGCCAAGAGAGAGAGAGAGAGAGAGAGAGAGAGAGAAAGGTGCAGATGTTCGTATGGGCATGTTGTGTGTGTGTGAGAGAGAGAGAGAGAGAGAGAGAGAGAGAGAGAGAGAGAGAGAGAGGAGTTATAGTGAGATAGCTTTTAAGGTAATTGTCTCTGCTTGCAATTTTATATTTATATATATACATATATAATTTATCTCTCTCTCTCTCTCTCTCTCTCTCTCTCTCTCTCTCTCTCTCTCTCTCTCTCACTATCATCACCATGGATAGTGTCACCATCATCTATTGCACCATCGTCATCGTTATCACCGTATGACGTCACGGAATATCGATAATGTAAAACTTCCCGTTTGGCAGAGGACTCTGTTTACCAATAGACCCCTTGGGAGATTTCAGTCATATCTCCTGAG
>NC_089786.1:54577194-54602194 GCF_040412425.1 Macrobrachium rosenbergii | reverse complement strand
CTCTCTCTCTCTCTTTTGTTTCTCTCATTTTTGTTTAGCATTTGTTATATAAACATGTATATATATTTCATATAAATATTTATGTATATATACATGTATATAGATTATATATATATATATATATATATATATATATATATATTTTATATATATATATATATAATATAATTATATATATATATATATATATATATATATATATATGTATATATATATATATATATATCGTACTCTGAATTATTATTGATTCGCGAAGACATATCTTAAGCAGTTTTAGCCCCTTTATCGTAAACCAAATAAATTAGATAAATAAATAAAAAGATTAAAAAAAATAGAAAATAATTTTTTCAATGTCACGACAGCTTGCTCGTTCAGTTAGCCAATCCCCAAAACGGAAAACCGCCTTCCTTAGCTCTCTAGCGTAACGCTTTGTTAATTTCCAATCAGCCCCGTTCAGGAGATTCAGTTTCCTCTATTACGAAACGGCCGAAGTAAAAAGAAAAACCGGTTAATTAAAATTGTTCTGTTATTGTCTCTATATATTTTTTTTTTTACGCTTTTCGCGTCAGTTTAAGATGTTAATGAACAGGTTGTGACGTCATCTGTCTTCAGTCAGCGCCATCTGTGCGATAGAGTGGAAACTATTCAAGTCTTAGCCAGCGCCATCTGTTTGTTATGTTAGAGTGGAAACTATTTTTTTTGTCAAAGGAGTGGTATTGCGTTGTGGTAATGTCCTTGGGAACTTTATAATCCTTGTTTTATTTATTTTTTTTTTTTACTGATTTTGTGACTTTTTAGTTTTCTGTAAAAGAAAACTATTGGGCTGTCTTTCTCTGTATGTCCGCACTTTATTCTGTCCGAACTTTTTCTGTCCGCCCTCAGATCTTGAAAACTACTGAGGCTTGAGGGCTGCAAATTGGTATGTCGATCATCCACCCTCTAATCATGAAACATACCAAATTGCAGCCCTCTAGCCTGAGTAGTTTTTATTTTGTTTAAGTTTAAAGTTAGCCATAAGTTAGCCATAATTGTGCTTCTGGCAACGATATAGGCTAGGCCACCACTGGGTGTGGTTAAAGTTTCATGGGCCCCGGCTCATACATTTTACCGGGACCACCGAAAGATAGATGTGTTTTCGGTGACCTTGATTATTATACGCTGTACAGAAAACTCGATTGCGCCAAAGAAACGTTGGCGTATTTTTTACTTGTTAATTTTGCTTGATAAAATTGGATTATCTAGGCTTCATTTTTAAAAATTTTAGCAGTTGCTAACTTTTTAAAAATTTATGTATAATTTGATAAATTTTAAACGAGTTTTTTTAACAAATGTAATTTCTTGTGCTAAATTTTGCGAGCGTTTGAAAATTTAGTTATATTTTTTCTATAGTGAGATTATTTCTGTTTCGACTTTAAGGAAGCTTTGATCAAAAGAGAGTATATATATGAATATATATGTATAATATATATATATATTTACAGTATATATATATGTATATGTGTAATATACATACACATGCACACACACATATATACTGTATATATATAAATATACACATATACAGTATATATGTGTGTATATTTATGTATATATATATATATACATATATGTATACATGAATAAAGGGAGACATACAAAACCCTTGCAAGTATAAAAGTACATCTTGACTTTATAAGTAAAATTGAATAATACACAAAGTATCTTGAGAGAGAGAGAGAGAGAGAGAGAGAGAGAGAGAGAGTTAGCCAAGCCACAACGTAACTAATCCCCATCCCTCCCCCCGCCCCCTCCGTGGACCAGACACTGACGAAAATGCTTCCTACCCACCTGTGTGACCTCATCCTTAATTTTCGAGTCGAGTTTGTTGATTGCTGTCTGTCTGTTAATTTGTTTGTCTGTCTGTCTGTTAATTTGAGTGTCTATCTATCTTTCTATCTATCTATGTATCTGTTAATTTGAATGTCTATTTATCTATCTATCTGTTAATTGGAATGTCTCTCTATCTATCTATTAATTTGAATGTTTATCTATCTTTCAGTCTGTTAATTTGAATGTCTATCTATCTATCTATCTATATATATCTCTATCTATCTATCTATCTATTTAATTTGAATGTCTATCTATCTATCTATCTCTCTATCTATATCTCTATCTGCCTATCTGTTAATTTGAATATCTATCTATCTATGTCTATCCATCTATCTATCTGTCCATTAATATGTCTGCCTGTGTATGTATCTATCTATATGTTTATCTATCTACTTCTATATATCTATGTATATAACTATATATATATATATATATATATATATATATATATATATATATATATATATATATATATATATATATATATGTATAATTTATATATATGTAAAGTGGTCACCTGACAGTAATATGAATGAACTTCTCTCTCTCTCTCTCTCTCTCTCTCTCTCTCTCTCTCTCTCTCTCTCTCTCTCTCTCTCTCTCTCTCATTACACACACACACACACACGTATATGTATATATATTCTCACAATTACAAAACTAACAGAAACTATCATTAACACCTCTCTCTCTCTCTCTCTCTCTCTCTCTCTCTCTCTCTCTCTCTCTCTCTCTCTCTCTCTCTCTCTCTCACAGGAGAAAGAAAGAGTTTTGGAAGGCTGTCAAATCAGTAAAACAGCTTCATTGAAAGTCAGCTGTTCCTTGCCGGAAGTGATGTGTATTATCTGTGTTTATAATCATTCACGTGTATGTATGTATGTGTGTATGTTTGTTTTATTCATGCTTTTGATGGGCTTACATGCGTTTGAATATGTATGGTTTCTTTGTATAGATGTATATTTGTCAGTGTATATCTATGTATTCGTTTGTATATGTACAGTAAATATATATAGTCACATTTATGTATATATATATATATATATATATATATATATATATATATATATATATATATATATATATATATATATATATATATATATATATATATATATATATATATTCATTCTCCCTTCCATTTACCCCATTCCAATTCCTTTCTCCTCCCATGAACCCCATTCCAATTCCTTTCTCCCTCTCATTAACCCCATTGCAATTCCTTTCTCCCTCCCAGGAACCCCATTCCGATTCCTTTCTCCCTCTCATTAACCCCATTCCAATTCCTTTCTCCCTCCCAGGAACACCATTCCAATTCCTTTCTCCCTCTCATTAACCCCATTGCAATTCCTTTCTCCCTCCCAGGAACCCCATTCCAATTCCTTTCTCCCTCTCATTAACCCCATTCCAATTCCTTTCTCCCTCCCAGGAACCCCATTCCAATTCCTTTCTCCCTCCCAGGAACCCCATTCCAATTCCTTTCTCCCTCTCACTAACCCCATTCCAATTCCTTTCTCCCTCCCATGAACCCCATTCCAATTCCTTTCTCCCTCCCAGGAACCCCATTCCAATTCCTTTCTCCCTCTCATTAACCCCATTCCAATTCCTTTCTCCCTCCCATGAACCCCATTCCAATTCCTTTCTCCCTCCCAGGAACCCCATTCCAATTCCTTTCTCACTCCCATGAACACCATTCCAATACCTTTCTCCCTCCCGTTAACCACCTTCCATCATCCGAATTTCCACCTTCCCAATCCACTAAAACCCCCTACGTACCCCCTCCCTCCCTCTCTCCCTCTCTCCCTCACGGATGTTGGTGAATGTTGGAGACGGCTATAAGACAATTATACATAATGGCGTTGGCAGGACGCAAGTTTAAATCCTGCTTTGTATTTTGAGACAAATTTAAAAAGAAATAAAACTTCTCTCCAGGTTCCTTGTTACTCTGAAGCCCCTCCTGGTGGGGCAAGGAATGTGTGTACGTGTGTGTACGTGTGTATGTGTATGTACACATAATCCACCAATTTATTTAGTGATGTCTCGAAGGTCGAGCCTAGCTCTCGGGTTAGTGAACTTTCCTTGCTTTGCCAAAGGTTTTTTTTTTTTATTTAATGTGTGGATGTTGGGGGAATGTTTTATTTGTGATGTGGTGATGTGCATGTGTTGATGTGGGTTTGTGTGTATATATGTATGTGTATGTATAGTATATATATAATTATATATATATATGTTTAGATATATGTATGTATGTATGTATGAATGTATGTATGTATGTATGTATGTATGTATGTATGTATGTATGTATGTATGTATGTGTTTATTGAGATACATTCACTTAAATAAATGTGAGACATTCATAGCAAAACTCACACAGTTCAAAATAAATTCCAATCCGTGTACCGGTCATTGTAAAACTCGTGAATATTCTCTTTATTGCCCAAATCTTCTTCTCCTCCTCCTACTTCTCCTTCTTCTTCTTCTTCTTCTTCTTCTTCTTCTTCTTCTTCTTCTTCTTCTTCTTCTTCTTCTCCCTCTTCTTCTTCTTCTCCCTCTTCTTCTTCTTCTCCACACCTAATGAATTACGCACGGACTACAGATATGCCTTTTCCTGCACCATTATTTACTCTAATTTCTTTCTCTGATTCGTAAATAACGCTCTCATGTTCTACACAAGCATTTCTGTAGCCGGGCAAAAAATGACAGTTCTGTATATTTACAGCCCGAGGTGGTGCCACCGTCTTGGTAGAGGCCTTTGGGATGAAGTGCCCCTGAGAGAGAGAGAGAGAGAGAGAGAGAGAGAGAGAGAGAGTTTGAGAAAGAGAGGGAAAGGGAACGTTTAAGAAAGTGATAGAGAGAGAGAAAGTTACAGAGAGAAGAGAGGGTAAGTTTGAGAATGTGAGATAAGGAAAGAGAGAGATATATACAGTGTATAGTTTGATGAGAAGGTAAGAGAGAGAGAGAGAGAGAGAGACAAAGAGAGAAAGTTTTAGAAAGAGGGAGAGAGAGAGTGAGGGAAAGGAAATCCGAGAATATGAGAGAGAGAGAGAGAGATCGAATATTTTACGTACCTCGTTATTTTGTTATCTTTGGCCAAAGCTTCATTTCAACCCCCCCCCCACCTCATTCTACATCCTTGAGCGAGGGGGTACCTCTCCGAATTTCGTTGGCCCTCGAGTGGGGGGCGGGGGGCGGGTACCATGTATTTGTGCCGTCAAAATCAGGAGAAACCTCGAAAGAAATTCTTTCCACTGAGAAGCATAAATTTCACCTTCAGAGAGAAACATTACTAATTGTCTGGAGGCCTTGGACGTAATCCACCACACTGCGCTAGTGCGATCTTCTTCTCCTTCTTCTTCTTCTTCTTCTTCTTCTTCTTCTTCTTCTTCTTTATTCCGCCTGTCAGATCGCTGACAGCGCCTCTCTAGCGCGGGGTAGGACAAGCTCGCCGAACGGCGCTCTACGCGGTTGGCCTTGCGCGGTCCTTCGAGTGCGCCGAAATTGTGTGTATGTAACTCTGGTGTGAAATTACTCTTTGCTTTATTTTTAACTTGTTTTTACTTTATTTTGGTCTAATTTTCAGGAGCCGAAATTGTGTATATATGTAACTCGGGTTTGAGTTTTTATTTTTTGCTTTATTTTTATAAACTTGTTTTTTTCTTATTTTTAACATATTTTCCCCTAAATATTCCTTATTTTTACTTAATTTTTACCTTAGTTTTGTCATATTCTTGTCATATTTTAGTTTGGCGTTATTTTTGCTTTATTTTTAACTTATTTTTATCTTATTTTTCCTTATTTTTGATTAATTTTTTATTATTACTTTATTTTTGCTGTATTTTTGCTTTGATTTGAGCTTATTTTTGCTCTATTGTAGTCTTATCATCGCTCTTTGGGTAAATACGTATTTACCTTTGGGTTAATACGTATTTACCTTTGGGTAAATATTTACCTTTGGGTAAATCCGTATATACCTTTGGGTAAATACGTATTTACCTTTGGGTAAATCCGTATTTACCTTTGGGTAAATATTTACCTTTGGCTAAATCCGTATTTACCTTTAGATCTCCCCAGCTGAAAAAACAGTCTTGGTATTCGAGCTTATTCGTATCGTATTTCTTTGAAAAACTCATTATTATTCGACCTTACTTGTAAATCATCACTTACTACTTCACTGTATCTGCTTAGGCATCGAATCAGCCTTAAACAAACGTAAACAAACGCAAACGAAATGGACGAATTGTAAACAGGAGGTAGACTGAATAATTTTTCCAGAAGATTTCTTCCTGAGTGGTAAGAAGAAGGAGCCATCTCCCACACCCCACAAGAGGTTACGTAAGGACTTGGGAACTCCCCTCCCCTCTCTCTCTCTCTCTCTCTCTGTGTGTGTAGTTCCGCCAACTTTGTTGTCTCGAGTTTGGAAATAAGCTTATACCTTTGTCCGAGGCTAGGTGAGGTATTGCCTCTCAGTTCGGGGGAATTACCTAAGGGAGTTTTTCTCTCTCTCTCTCTCTCTCTCTCTCTCTCTCTCTCTCTCTCTCTCTCTCTCTCTCTCTCTATATATATATATATATATATATATATATATATATATATATATATATAATATATATATATATATATATATCTGTATAAGTATATATATATATATATATATATATATATATATATATATAGAGAGAGAGAGAGAGAGAGAGAGAGAGAGAGAGAGAGAGAGAAAGGTAAACCACGTGTACATATTTTAATTAACCTGATCTTCTCCAGTGAAAGAATACATCTATACTGTATGATAAGAGATCAAAATAAATATTTATCAAACTTTTTTTAATTTTTAATTTTTTGTCTCGCTGAGTTAAAGATTAATAATAATAATAATAATAATAATAATAATAATAATAATAATAAAAGAACATTTTGCTTTGTTTAGGAGCTTAAATTCTCGCCCTCTCAAAAGAATCGATACGACATTGTACCATCCCTACCCGAGAGAGAGAGAGAGAGAGAGAGAGAGAGAGAGAGAGAGAGAGAGAGAGAGAGAGAGAGAGAGAGAGAGATAGATAGAGAGAGTGTAGAGAAAAATAGAGAGAGTCAAGAGAGAGAGAGAGAGAGAAAGGAAGAGAGAGTGTAGAGAAAGAGAGAGAGAGAGAGAGAGAGAGAGTGTGTGTGTGTGTAGAGAGATAGAGAGAGAGTGTGTAGAGAAAGAAAGGGAGAGAGTCTAAACAGAGAGAGAGAGAGAGAGAGAGAGAGGACAAAGCAAGCAACATCTTCCCCTCATGTCTGTCCAGACCATCCCACCCAAGAAACAAAGAGATGTGGAACAGACGGAATATGCACAGACACAGACAGACAGACAGACAGACGGGGTTGTCAGGTCCTACAGACAGATCCCACAGAACCTGTAATAGTATCCTCATCCTTTTCCAGCATCCTACGAAGGAGGAGGAGAAGGATGTTGCTAAGATCCTTGGCGTTGCTTGGATCCGTTGCTCAGCTTCCGAGAGAGGGAGGGAGAGTTGATGAAGGTCTCTCTCTCTCTCTCTCTCTCTCTCTCTCTCTCTCTCTCTCTCTCTCTCTACACACACACACACACACAAACACTCTCTTTCTCTTTCTCTTTCTTTTTTTCTACACTCTCTCTCTCTCTTTTCTCTCTAGACTCTCTCTCTCTCTCTCTCTCTCTCTCTCTCTCTCTCTCTCTCTCTCTCTCTCTCTATATATATATATATATATATATATATATATATATATATATATATATATATATATTTAATTTTCCCAGACAATACCCAGACAAAGAAGAACGTTTGTGTACAGAAACGTTTCTAGAACTGAATATCCCCAAACAATCCCCACACAAAGGTGAAGTTTTTAAAAAGAAGTGTTTCTAGAATTGAATATCTCCAGACAAAGCCAAACGCTTTTATAATTGAGTATTCCCAGACAAAGGAAGACGTCTGAAAAACGTTTCTAGATTTAAATGCTATCCCTAGACAATCCCCAGACAAATAGAAATGTTTCCCGACAAAGAAAAACTTTTGTAGAGTATCCCCAGACAAACAAACAGTTTTGAGAACAACACGTTTCTAGAAATAAATATCCCCAGACAACGACGAAACATTTCCAGAATTAAATGTCACCCCTAGACAATCCCCAGACAAATAAAAACGTACATAGACAGAAGCGTTTCGAGAGATTCTCATTTATTGTATGATACCTTCGATTAAGATACGTTATCACTCTCATCCGCACGTACGATACTCTCCATCGTCGCGATGCGCGATGTACGATAATCATCGACGCGACGTCAATACTAGGTACTACATGACCCGCCTTGTCTAGAGTGTCGATTTGTCGACCGGGGACACGGACGGAGGAAACGTGAATCACTTTTGCCTGTCGGTCGATCGATCGACCGAGGGTCGACAGTGGAATTATCCTGACGTTTTGGAAGGTAGGGACGCCCTTGGGAAGAGGTAGACTCGGGGTAACAATCTGACGAAGGAGTTTGTTTGGTTCGTTTTCAGGGAGGAGTAGATTTTAGGGGGGTTAGGGGGAGCCTAAGGGGTAGGTGGTCCAAGGGGGTGCCTAAGGGGTAGGGGTACCAAGGGGCGCGCCTAAGGGGTTTAGGGGAAAGGGCGGGGAGGGGGCGGTGAGCCCCACAAGGCGATAGGTGGATGTACCAATGTTCAGTCTCGACTAAAATATCGATTGGTATGGTCCTCTCTCTCTCTCTCTCTCTCTCTCTCTCTCTCTCTCTCTCTCTCTCTCTCTCTCTCTCTCCTTTTCATGGCATGTCCTTTCTCTCTCTCTCTCTCTCTCTCTCTCTCTCTCTCTCTCAGTACTCTTCCTGTTATCTCTTTTACTTTCATTCTGTTATAAGAGAGAGAGAGGGAGAGGAATATATGTATATACTCTCTCTCTCTCTCTCTCTCTCTCTCTCTCTCTCTCGTACTTATCTTGTCTTTACTTTCCTCTATTGAAAGAGAGAGAGAGAGAGAGAGAGAGAGAGAGAGAGAGAGAAGGAACATATCTATCTTTCTCAATATATATTTGTTCATATATAAATACATATATACATTTACAGAATAAAATTCTTAAAATCTCTCTCTCTCTCTCTCTCTCTCTCTCTCTCTCTCTCTCTCTCTCTCTCTCTCTCTCTCTCTCTCCGCAACGAAAATTACGTCAGCTTCGACCCGAGGCTGACATCAGCAGCGGAGTACCGCCACTGTCAGCGTCAGCGGTACCGTGTACCGTTGGCCCTCAAGGTACAAAGTTGTAATGTTTCTCCCATAATTACTTAAGTTGTTTTAACGGGACTTCTTCCATTTTTTCTCCTTTTTCTTGACGCTACATATTGTCTTTTTATATTTTCTTATTTTCTTATTGTTTTGTTTTCTTGTTTAGTTAGAGAAACATTACCAAAAATTGAAATTGAGGTTTGATCAGAGAAACATTACCAAAAATTGAAATTGAGGTTTGATCAGAGAAACATTACCAAAAATTGAAATTGAGGTTCGATTAGAGAAACATTACCAAAAATTAAGACGCCTAGCAGTTCATGTTTGGTGTCGGATAAGAAAATTTGATGGCGTATGTAGTAAGTGTTTTTTAGTGAATGTGTTGTATGTGGGCGCATATGTAGGTATGTATTTAAACATACATACACATTATGTATATATAATAATAATAATAATAATAATAATAATAATAATTTGAGTTTATGTATATAAATGTATGTATATATCTATACAGTATATAATTTATATGTATATATATATATTTTATAATAATAATAATAATAATAATAATAATAATAATAATTTGAGTTTATATATACATACATTATGTATATATATCTATACAATATATAATAATAATAATAATAATAGTAATAATAATAATAAGAAATTATATATATAAATGTATATATATATATATATATATATATATATATATATATATATATATATATATATATATATATATATATATATATATATAAAACACCTTCTTATATCCACATTGCATAAGAGATATGTTTATCTCTGCCAAAACCTCTTTAATTTATACAGCCACAATAAACAGAAGCGCTCGAGATTGGCTTCTGGCCCCAAAATCTTTATATACCGGCGAATGTCTTTCCGATTTCTTAATTCCCATTCAAGAAGAAGAAGAAGAAGAAGAAGTAGAAGAAGAAGAAGAGGGACGAGGAGAAGAAGAAGAAGAAGATGAAGAAGAAGAAGATGATAGTTGCTTGAAAGTGGTTAGTGGGAGTTGCGTCACTTTTGTTAAGTGGGAAATTCTTCTTTCCTAATATTTTTAGAAGTTCGGGGCTTCGGTTTGCGTCTAGGGTTTATTTTTAATATTTACACACTCTCCCACACTCAAGCATTGTCTAGAAATAAAGTTTTTCTATAAAAAACTCCACGAAAAACTCGAAAAATGTTTTTTTTTTGTGAATTTCGAGGCTTCAGTTTGAGTCTAGGGTTGGCCCTTATGTCTAAACACTCTCCCACACTCGGAGTTCATTTAAAACTACAGTTTTTCACTCGGAGAACTCCAGGGAAAACTCAAAGAAGTTTTTTTTTATTAAGAATCTGGCTAAATTGCAGAGAGGTAGACCTGTTATGGGAGCCCCGTACCCCCCAAAAGCTCAAAGGTTCTAGGCTTCGGTTTGAGTCTAGGGTTTACACATTTTTCCGCTCTTAAAGTTGGTCTAGAAATAGTTTTTCACCCGCAAATCTCTTTGGGGAAAACTCTAGGAAGTTTTTTTTAGGAATATCGCTAAAATGCAGCCAGCCAGACTTGTTATGAAACCCCCTCCTCCCCCCGCAGTATGCGTTTATGGTTGGTTTACAATTTCTCACACTAAAAGTTGGTCTAAAAGTACAGTTTTTTATGTATAAAACTGGGAAAAACTTTGAAAGTTTTTTATTTTGGTAACGTGCAGCGAGCCAGACCCCTTATGAAACCCCCTTTCCTCCCTCCCTTTCCTAACCCCTCCCCTAAAAAGCTCAAAAGTTCGAGGCTTCGGTTTGAGTCTAGGTTGGTTCCAAAAGTTGACACACACTCTCCCACACTTATAAAAGTTAGTCTAGAAATACAGTTTTTCATTTACAAAACTCTAGGAAGCTTTTTCTCTTTAAATTTAGCTAAGGTGCGGCAGCCAGACCCCTTATGAAACCCCCCCCCTTCCCCCCTAAAAAAAAAAGCTCGCCAACATCGGTCTAGAGAAACCAAGAACAACAGCAGAGCGATAAGCGCAAAAATAGCCGTTGTAACCTCTTCCTACTAGCTAGGACCTAGAAGGGACATCTAGACAAGAACCTCCTCTAGTAGCCAGGTGTTAATTGAGAGGAAGGAGGTAACTAGAGCGAGGAAATAAATAGAGAGAGCGCGTGAGAGAGAGAGAGAGAGAGAGGGGGGGGGGAAACTCGGCCTAGTGTTCGGTCTTCTTATCGCTATAATGTTATCCCTGGTTACCCCAGAACACCCTGATCTTCCGAAGAACTGAAAGGACTTGAGAGAGAGAGAGAGAGAGAGAGAGAGAGAGAGAGAGAGAGAAAGTTGCGCAGAACTGAAAAGTATCGCAACTTTTGATATTAAGAAATTGAGATGCGAAAGGAACCTACTGAGAGAGAGAGAGAGAGAGAGAGAGAGAGAGAGAGAGAGAGAAAAGGAGCGCTAGAGAGAGAGAAAGAGACACCAGTCTCTCTCTCTCTCTCTCTCTCTCTCTCTCTCTCTCCCAGAGAGAGGGAGCGTGCGCAGATTTAACCGTGGCGGGGGTGGAGGTGTGCGAGGGAGCCGCTAGGTGGCAGCGCCGTCGGTCCGCAGTGGTCTGTGCTGTGTGCTAGGGTTGTAACACCAACTCTCCCCACTCTTTAATATGAAGGTAAGTTTTCGCCCACGCCGAGGCCCTAACGCCTTGCCCCTGCGGGTCTGCCGTGTCGCCGGGGCCTCCTGCGTGCCCGGGGCGCCCGCAGACGCCCTCGACAGCAGCTGTTTGTGTCGCAAATAGAGTGAGAACGAGGTCGATAATCTGTTCGAGAAACGTCAGGAGCGAGGCGACACCGCCACCAGCTCTAGCAGACGAAGCTAGAAGCCTCAGCAGCAGAAGGCCTTCTCCTTCTTAGTAGTAGTAGTAGAAGGGGGAGGGGATCCTTACGAGGTGTTGGAATGTCCCCCTCTTATTTCGGGAACGGTAGGATGTCGCGGCGTGCCCTTGGTGGCAACGGGGGGCGCCCTATTCCGCAGGACAGTCGGAGCAGACCAGAGCAGAACACCAGAGCTGCAGGAGTGTCTGTCTGTCTCTTCCCCTATTTCAGCGACAGTGGGTGCCCTTCGCAGGGGGCAACGACGAGCACCCTTCTCCCTATTCCGCAGGGCATCAGTCGCAGGGACAGACAGCGCAAAACACACACGCTCTCTCCCTCCCCCTCTTTCTCTCTCTCTCTCTCTCTCTCTCTCTATCTTCAGTGGTGGGTGGGCTATTTTTAGGCGTCTCGGGGTTTGGCTAGCAGACGACACGCGCTGTTTTGCTGCTCCTGTTCCTGCTGCTGTCGCTGTCGCTGTTGCTGTTGCTGTTGCTGTTGCTGTTCCGTGGAAGGCGAAGGAGGTAGAATATCGTCTGCTACTTACGCGCGAAGCCTGTCCTTCCACCCCTCCCCCTCCCCTGACGGTCGCTCACTAACACACATACATAACCATCGCTATCGCTGGTTGCTGTTCCTTGTTGCTGTTGCTTCACAAACAGCCTACGTCGCATGTATTGCAAAATGTGCTCCTGAAAACCGTTTAAAAAATGAGTAAAATCCGGAGCATGTCGAAGCTGGGAATACCGGTGGCCAAACACCGGTTTTTAATCTCCGTGAAGCAGCTTTTTTTTGTTTTTAGTTTTTGTTTTATTAAAAACCAGTGCCTTAGGGGACGTTGTTTGGAGTATATAAGTGATAGAGGGGATGGTTTTTTTTTAGTCGTCCTTTGAGAGAAAGAGAGAGAGAGAGATAGCGTGAGAGATAGAGCTAGCTTTACGTGGGTTTTTAAATGAACACGACCACCAACTTAAGCCAGCCAGCCAGCACGTAAATAAGTAAGGAAATGGACGGTTTTTACGTGTTCTTCGAGAGAGAAAGAGTGAGAGACAGAGAGAGAGAAAGTGAGAGACATTAAGAGTGATAGAGAGATAGAGCTATCTCTAATTGAGAGGGTTTTTAAATGAACAGCAAGAGCAACCAGTCAACTAGCTAGCCAGCCACCAACACGACGATATAACGTGGGGATCTCTTAAACAAATCGATCGCTCCTAGTTCCCAGCTGACAGGAGGAGTAGGAGGGGGTGGGGGAGGAGGAGAGGAGAGGACACTCCCTTCCATATGCCTTACCCAATCTGTTTCTCACTCTTTCTCTCTGTCTCTGTCGCTCTCACTCGCTCCCTCAGTCTCGTCTCGTGGGGAGGGGGAGGGAGAGAGAGAGAGAGAGAGAGAGAGCCAGGAACACTGGCGTTAGGTTACTGGCAGCGGGAGGAGACTGACACACACGCTTGGTGTTATGGTGACTGTTTCGGCGTGCGCGCCTTCCGTTTCTCGTTCCTCTCGTCTTATTCTTCTTCTTCTTTGTTTTATCCTCTTCTTCTCCTTCTCCTCTTCCTTCTCCTCTTTCTCCATCTCCTCCTTCTTCAGGAGGACTGCCCGAAGAAGTTTTACTCAGAGGATAAACAAAACTTAGGAGAGACTCTCAAGGATAATAGCGAAATCTGACGCTGAAACTGAATGACATCGATACAGATAAATAATATTGATAATGTTGACATTAATAATGACATTGACACAAAAATAAATAAAGGAAAACAAAGCTTTGACTTAATTGTGTCCATTCGTGGATTTGTTTATGTTAAATGTTAAATTTAAATTCCTTTAAAAAAGAGACAAAATTTTTTATATAGTGTCATTTTGTGAACTTGTTTTTGAAAATCGTTGTTTGTGTAAACAAACCGTTTGGAAATGTGAATATACTCACACATGCTTTTGTGTATGTTTGTTATACACAAAGTATACACACGTGCTTTTGTGTATTTATGACTTACACACAATATACACACTTGCTTTTGTATATGTATATATACACAAAGTATACACATGTGCTTTTGTGTATTTATGATTTACACACAGTATACACACGTGCTTTTGTATATGTATATATACACAAAGTATACACATGTGCTTTTGTGTATTTATGACTTACACACAGTATACACACTTGCTTTTGTGTATGTATATATACACAAAGTATACACGTGCTTTTGTGTATTTATGATTTACACAGTATACACACGTGCTTTTGTATATGTGAATAAACACACTGTATGCACGTGCTTTTGTATAATATACACAAAGTATACACACGTGTTTTTGTGTACGTCGTATGGTATACACTAAATATACACACGTGCTTTTTTGATATACACAAAGTATACACCCGTGCTTTTGTGCATTATGATATACAAGAAGTATACACACGTGGTTTTGTGCATGTATACTGTATATACACAAAGTATATATACGTGCTTCTGTGTATGTTGATATACACAAAGTATACACGTGCTTTTGTATATGTATACAGTATACACAAAGTATACACACGTTTTGTATATGTATATATGCAAAGTATACTCACGTGCTTTTGTATATGTATGCTATACACAAAGTATACACACGTGCTTTGTATGTATATGATATACACAGTATACACACGTGCTGTTGTGTATCTGATATACACAATGTATACACGTGCTTTTGTATATGTATAATATACACAATGTATGCACGTGCTTTTGTTTATGTCAATATACACAAAATATACAAACGTGCTTTTTTGTATGTATGATATACACAATGTATACATACCAGTGTTTACAAGGCAGTTTTAAAATGAAAAAGAAAAATTTGCAAAATAACTCTGAAGAATTATGCAAATTAAGATAAACGTAAGAATAAATATTCCAGTGATTTATGACTGATGGTAATTGATCTTTACAATAAATATTCGGCTATTTTAATTGATCTTTATAATAAAAACATTCGGCTTTTAAAAATGATTGCTATAGAAATAATGAATATAATAGGTATAAATGATAAATATGAATCTTTATTATAAATATTTGGTTATTTTAATTGATAGATATAGAGCTCTATAATGAACATAATAGGTATAACTGATAAATATAAATTTTTATAATAAATATTTGGCTATTAAAATTAATATATACAGTATATATATATATGTATATATATATATATAGACTTTATAATAATGTAATAGGTATAACTGATAAATATAAATTTTTATAATAAATATTTGACAATTTTAAATGAGAGACAGATCTCTGTAATGAATGTAATAGGTATAACTGATGAATATAAATCTTTATAATAAATATTCTGGTGATTTTTAACTGTTAAGTATAGATCTTTATAAGTATTCTAGCTTTTATAACTGAAAAATATAGATCATTATAATAAATATTCTAGCAGTAATAACTGGTAAATATAAATCATTGTAGATTTTAGTCATTATAATTGATAGATATAGATCTTTATAATAGATATTCCAGCATTTATAACTGATAAATCTAGATCTTTCAATACACATTTTAGCAGTTATATCTGATAAATATGGGTCCTCATAATAAATATTCTAGTTTCTTAGAACTGATCAAAATAGATCTTTATCATAAATATTCTGGCTGTTAAAACTGATATATATATATATATATATATATATATATATATATATATATATATATATATATATATATATATATATCATTGTAAATTGCACTCGTTATAATTGTTAGATATAGATCTTTATAATAAATATTCCAGCAAAAATGTAAATCATGGTTTAATTGATAATATAGGTATTAATAACAAATATTTAATAATTAGAGCATAAATATGGATCTTTATAATAAATATTCTAGTTATAATTGATAGATACAGATCTCTATAATAGATATTCTAGCGATTATAACTGATAAATTTTGGTCTTTATAATAAATATTCTAGCTGATAATTGATAAATAAGATAATTATAATAAATATTATAGCTATTATAACTGATAAATATACTATAGATCTTCATGATTAATAATATAGCTATTATAGTTGATAAATATATATCTTTATAATAAATATTCTTGCTATTATGGTGGATAAATACAGATCTTTTTAATAAATTTTTTAACATTTTATAACTGGCACATATAAATTTTTATAATAAATATTCTAGCTTATATTTGATAAATATAGATCATTATAATAAATATTCTGGCCATTATAACTGATAAATACAAATCATTGTATATAGTAGTCATTACACTTGATAAATATAGATCTCAATAATAAACATCATAGCTTCTTATAACTGGCAAATATAGATCTTTATAAAAATTATAACTCATAAATATGGATCTTTGTAATGAATATAGCTATCATAACTGATAAATATAGATCATGATAATGAACATTCTAGATTTAATTAATAAATTTAGATCTTTACAATAAATATTCTAGCTGTAATAACTGATAAATGTACAGTAGGTCATTGTATATTGTAGTCATAATCGATAAATATAAATCATTGTATATTGTAGTCATTATGACAGATAAATACAGATCTTTATAATAAATATTCTAGGTTATTATAACTGATGAAAATAGATCTTTATAATAAACATAGCTATCATCATTGATGATAACTGATAAATATAAATCTTTATTATAAATATTCTAGCAATTATAACTGATAAATATAGATCTTTATCAATATTCTAGCAATTATAACTGATAAATATAAATCTTGATTATAAATATTCTAGTAATTATAACTGATAAATATAGATTGTATAATAAATATTCTAGCATTTATAACTGATAAATATAGATCTTTGTAACAAATATTCTAGCAGTTATAACTGAAAAATATAGATCTTTATAATAAATATTACAGCAATTATAAATGATAGACGTAAATCTTTAATAATTGATAAATATAAATTTTATAATATACCAGGAATTATAACATAAATCTTTATTATAAATATTCTAGCAATTATAACTGATAAATACAGATCGTCATAATAAATATTCCAGCAGTTATAACTGATAAATATAAATCTTTGTAGACACTTAAGGGTACAATTTCAAACCAGCCAGCATCTAGCAATTATAACTGATAAATATAGATCTTTAGAATAAATATTCTAGGAATTATAACTGATAAATACAAATCTTTATGGACACTTAAGGGCACAATTTCAGACCAGCCAGCGTCTAGCAATTATAACTGATAATAAATATTGATCTTTATAATAAATATTCTAGGAATTATAACTGATGAATACAAATCTTTATGGACACTTAAGGGCACAATTTCAAACCAGCCAGCGTCTAGCAATTATAACTGATAATAAATATTGATCTTTATAGTAAATACTCTAGGAGTTATAACTGATAAATCCAAATCTTTATAGACACTTAAGGTACAATTTCAAAAATTCTCCCCTTTTTTTTAACCCTGTAGCAGACTCAGTCTTCCCCCCTTCCTCCCTTATATATATATATATATATATATATATATATATATATATATATATATATATATATATATATATATATATATATATATATATATATACACACACACACACACACCCACATTCCAGCAATAATCTGGGAAGAATAATAACCACCGCATTGGTATAACTAAAGCAGCGCCTAACTCCGTCTCTCTCTCTCTCTCTCTCTCTCTCTCTCTCTCTCTCTCTCTCTCTCTCTCTCTCTCTCTCTCACCTTGAGGAAAAATACCAGACGATGATAAAGAATTTGTCATATAGTAAGCCGGCGCCATCTTTGCCTAGACAATCTTTCTGAACATAATTCTGTATTATTTTTTTTTTTATTAAATGTAATTGGGTTTGTGGAATGTGTAATTGGTGAATGTAATTGATCTTGAAATGAAATTGGTCCTATTTTTGTCCTATTAGCGTGATTGTGTAATTGTGAATGAAATTGATCTTCATATGGAATTGGTCCTATTTTTGTCCTATTTATGTAACCGCGTGGTTGTGTAATTGGTGAATGTAATTGATCTTGAAGTGGAATTGGTCTTATTTTGTCCTATTTATGGAATTGAGTGATTGTGAATGTAATCGATCTTACAATGGAATTGGTCCTATTTTTGCGCTGTTAATGTAATTGCGTGATTGTGTAATTGTGAATGTAATTGATCTTCAGATGGAATTGGTCCTATTTTTGCCCTGTTAATGTAATTGTGTCTGTGGCTTGTAATGTGATGTAATTTGCTGTATTCAGAGATTACTGTTGAAGATGAAATTCGTTTTAAAACATAATTGGTCCCATTTTTACCTTATTAATGTAACTGGGTCTCTGGTTAGTAATGTGCTGTAGTTTGCAGTGTGTAATATAATGTAATTTGAGATAAATTGGTGAAGGAGAAGTAATTTCATCTTAAAATTATATTAAATCTATTGTCTTTAAATACGACCTATGTAGCAATAGTTACTTTGTTTTAATTGAACATCAGTTTTTGTAGATAAAGGTAATTACATTTTAAATGTAACTGGCTATGTGAGAGTATGTAGTGAAATTGAGTGTAATTGCTATGTGATTGAAATCCTCTCTTTTTTAAGGCCAATTTTTCAAATGTAATTGGTTGTGGAAATTTGTATCCCAAAAGGTTAGGTGAATAGGTAAATGTAATTAAAAAAAAAAGTAATAGCCAGAAATCTGATCATGAACTTAATGTGAATAGATGAAAGTAATTACTTTGCGGGTAAATGGGGTCATTGTAATGAATGTAATAAGTGAATTACATTTAGAAGTAATTTGGTTTTACACGACAAATTTGAGTTTATACTTGGAGTTATTTTGCTTAATCAGTATGTGATTAATGGGTTTGTTTTTATATAGATATAATTATATTTAAAACAAACACTAGGCCTTGCAATGATTTTAAATAAAATTAAGTAATCTCATCAGATGTAATTGATACTTTGTTCATTCCCAGAGCGATGGTTTGTTTAAAGAAATGTAATTTGATTAAAGATGTAATTATTTTAATGAGTTGTTTAAAATTAGGTAAGGTGGTTCCGATTGTATTAAAGTAATTGTATTTTAAAGGAATTACAATGATAATTTGGTAATGTAGATCATATAATTTTATATAATTTTTAATTATATATATATATACACGTATATATATATATATATATATATATATATATATATAAATATATAATGTTCATTCATAACAAATAACTTGAAAAACTATGAGCAAACTCACTTAAAAAACCAAGGAAAGCTTAGAAGCATGTTGTAAACATCGAGCAACCTAGACACAAGTTCTAACCGCCTCCTGAACGAGTAAAGCAAAATATATCGCAGAGGCTTTCGTGTTTCAAGGTCACACATCCTCAGATAAACAGGTCGTTATTGAAACTGTTGGGTCACATTGAGACCTGAGTGCCGGTGGAGTGAGTGAGTGAGTTAAGAAGCCTTTTGAGTGATGTGAATATTTTGAAAATATTGAAGATATGAATTGTGAAGAGTCAAGAAGAATCTGTGTACTCAAGAGATGATGGAGAATTGGCCAGTGAATTTGAAGATCCAATTTTATTCTTGTTTAGTTGGCCCAAGTCCAGAGGTCCACACATACTTCTGCAATCATTTCTACAGCTTATAGTGATGTTAATTATGATTTTGATATGAATGTCCTGAAAATATTAAAGATATGATTTGTGAAGTGTCAAGAAGAATTTGTGTACTCAAGAGATGATGGAGAATTGGCCAGTGAATTTAAAGATCTAGTTTTATCCTTGTTTGGTTGGGGCAAGTCCAGAGGTCCACGCATACTTCTGCAATCATTTCTACAGCTTATAGTGATGTTGATTATGATTTTGATATGAAAGTTCTGAAAATATTAAAGATATAAATTGTGAAGTTTCAAGAAGAATTTGTGTACTCAAGAGATGACAGAACTGGCCAGTGAATTAGAGGACCCAGTTTTATTCTTGTTTGGTGGGCCCAAGCCCTGTGGTCCACACGTACTTCTGCAATAATTTCTACAGCTTACAGTGATGTGAATTACATTTCTGATGTGAATATTCTGAAAATATTGAAGATATAATTTGTGTGAAGAATCTGTGCAATTAAGAGATGACAGAACTGGCCAGTGAATCTGAATACCCAATTTTTTTTTAGTTTAGTTGGTCCAAGCCCAACGGTCCACACATACCTCTGCAATCATTTCTACAGCTTATAGTGATATTAATTATGATTTTGATATGAATGCTCTGAAAATATTAATGAGATAAATTGTGAAGTGTCAAGAAGAATCTGTGGACTGGAGATATGACAGAACTGACCAGTGAATTGTAAAACCCAATTTTGCTTTGGTTGGGTTGGTTCAAATCCAGAGGTCCACACATACTTCTCAAATCACTTCCACAGCTTATCATGACCCAGAAACCCCCCTCGTCCAGTGACCCGTGCTGGCATAAGGCCAAAGTGATCTAAACCAACCAATGGAAAAAGCTTTAGTGAGTTGAGTTTTTCATTGAAGAATTACCCACAATATTTATTTTCTAATGACTGACCTCATCCCCAAGTGATAGTGATAATTGATAGTGATACAATGCTTGGATTTTGATCATGCTCTCGGATGATGGTGCCACAGTGATGTACAATATAGTGACCTTGAAATTGAAGGTATAGTGAATTACAAATTGAAGATAGAAGTTTATATAAAATGTTTTTAGAATTTTTTTTATAGTCAGGGTAATACTATGAGGTATAGACGCGTAATTATACATATACATACACACATATGTATTTAATTATATATATATATATATATATATATATATATATATATATATATATATATATATATATATATATATATATATATATATATATATATATAATATAGTGTCAGTGCCTTGGCTACAGTGAGTACAGTGAACAGTGAGTCCTCTATTCGTCCGTGACTATCGCAAACTATCAGAACTATCTACAAAAGTGTATTGCAATAGAAAACAATACTCAATAATTAACACATAAAGGATCATCTTCTGTTAATGTCAGTGACACAGACACGTCTGTGAAAAGTCATTCGTTTCTGTGGTAAACATTTGTGTCTGTGCAAATGTTTTTGCGACTGCCAGTGAATTCTGTGCTCTCGCTGCAAACGTTTTTTTGACTGTGGCGGTCTGTGGCAACTGTCAGAGGCGTTTTTGTCAAGCCTTTATATAATATATATATATATATATGTATATATACATACATATATATATATATATATATATATATATATATATATATATATATATAGAGAGAGAGAGAGAGAGAGAGAGAGAGAGAGAGAGAGAGAGAGAGAGAGAGAGAGAGAGAGAGAGAGAGAGAGAGAGAAAATCAACAAGGAGGTCCTTCAGGTAACAAGTAATTACAGGTATAGCCCTTAACGGAATGTTTTCAATAACTTGTCAGCAGGTAATTGGGAGGAAGCAATTACGTAACTTTCTCTCTCTCTCTCTCTCTCTCTCTCTCTCTCTCTCTCTCTCTCTCTCTCTCTCTCTCCTCCCCCTTCATTTATAAGGTATTGAATATGTTTTATTTTTTTTTTTTTTTTTTTTTTAAGCGGTTGTGTCAACTTGTATACTTGTTGTTGAGTGTTTGTTAAAAGATTATCTTGAAAAATATGTATATATAAATTAGTATGAATATGTATGTATGTATGAATATATATTTAAATATGTATTATATATATATATATATATATATATATATATATATATATATATATATATATATATATATATATATATATATATATATATATATATATATATATATATACACACACATTTAAAGTCAGCCTTTGAAAAGAACGAAAGTATTTGACACAGACGGGTTAATGCAACAGCAGCTTTTAATTACAGCAAAGCTGCTCGATTTAACTACTGCGCTGTTGCACAGCAGTGGCAGCACGAAGGATAGAGACTTTGTTGTTGGGGGGGGATTTATATTTACACACCGATGAATATCTCTGTCCCGGTGACAGATTCTCAAGAAGAAATTTACTTTCAATGTTGAGAATTAGTAATTCTCTCTCTCTCTCTCTCTCTCTCTCTCTCTCTCTCTCTCTCTCTCTCTCTGAGTACAGGTGGGGTTATAGTATGTTTAGGTTAATAAATAAATGTATATATAAATATGTTTATATTATATATATTCATATATATAAATTTTTGTATACATTCATACATACATTTATTTTATATATATATATATATATATATATATATATATATATATATATATATATATATATATATATATATATATATATATATATATATATATATATATATATATATATATATATATATGAATATCATACATATAAATAAATATAACTATAAATGTGTATAGATATACATATATACGTTTTTATGTATAATATACATACATATATATATATATATATATATATATATATATATATATATATATATATATATAAACACAAAACTATATTTTAACCTAAATCCAGGTTATGTTTTTTTTTGTAAATTTACGAGTTTAGAAATATAAAAAAAACCTCTCAAATTGGATTTCAAGATTGTGGCTAATGTAAAGCATCGAGTTATCTGGTTAAATGCGTGGCGTCGCATTCAGATCACATCTTTCTATTAACAGTGTATATCTTTTTGTTTTTATTAGATTTAAAGCACAGCTGTAAGATAAGATCTGATGCTTTATGCGGCTGCTTTTGGTCTTAATTGGGATCTAAATGTTGGTTTAAATAGTTTCGATTTCAGTGAGAGGTAAAACCTTTGTTTGTTGGAGGTGTGAAGCTTGATTTCGTTCTTGATTCGCCATAAAGTTAAAGCTACGTTCCTCGTTGGGGAAGGGAAGGTCTCTCTCTCTCTCTCTCTCTCTCTCTCTCTCTCTCTCTCTCTCTCTCTCTCTCTCTTTCTACACTTTTCGGTTTTTCAATATGTTGGTATGATGCTAAATGGTATAAAGCTATATTTCTCTCTCTCTCTCTCTCTCTCTCAAACTTGCCTATATATATTTCTCTCTCTCTCTCTCTCTCTCTCTCTCTCTCTCTCTCTCTCTCTCTCTCTCTCTGTCTCATACACACTTAACATTTTTTCAATATATTGGTATGATGCTAAATGATATAAAGCTATAATTCTCTCTCTCTCTCTCTCTCTCTCTCTCTCTCTCAAACTTATCTGTGCATTTTATTCCACTCTCCTTATTTGTATCTGTGCAGTTTTAACATTTTACTCTCTCTCTCTCTCTCTCTCTCTCTCTCTCTCTCTCTCTCTCTCTCTCTCTCTCTCCCCGCGCGCGTCCAGAAGGATATATTTTCGTCCGAGGTCATCGCCTCGTGGCGGTTGTCATCGACAGTTATCGAGAGAGAGAGAGAGAGAGAGAGAGAGAGAGAGAGAGAGAGAGAGAGAGAGAGAGAGAGAGAGAGGGAAGGTTTTGTTTATTTTCGGTGTGTCCTGCATCTTTCCGGGTGGCTGCTAGCTCGTGTGTCCGCTGTTTGCCGTCTGCTGACGAGGTGACTGCTGCTTTCTGCTCGCTGATTTCTGTCTGCTGGCTCGACTGATTTCCTCGCTGGTGGTTGCGCGATGTTCTTTTGTCCGCTGTTTGCCGTCTGCTCGCTTGGCCAGTTGTCTGTTGGTGGAGTGTCTGCTTTCCGCTCGCTGTTTCCTGTCTGCTCGCTCGGCCAGTTGTTCGTATGTCCGCTGTTTTCTGTTCGCTTGCACCACTTGCTGGTTGCTCGCTGTTCGTTTGTCTGCTGTTTTCTGTTTTCATGCTGTTCACTTGTCCGCTGTTTTCCATTTGTTGGTTGCTCGCTGTTCATTTGTCCGCTGTTTTCCATTTGCTGGTTGCTCGCTGTTCATTTGTCTGCTGTTTTCTGTTTGCCCGCTGCTCATTTGTCCGCTATTTTCCATTTGCTGGTTGCTCGCTGTCCATTTCTCCACTGTTTCCTGTTGTCCCGCTGCTCATTTGTCCGCTGTTTTCCATTTGCTAATTGCTCGCTGTCCATTCGCCCGCTATTTACCATCTGCTCGCTTGACCAATCGTCTTGTTGACGAATTACACGCTGCTTGCTCGTCGCTCGCTCGCGATCTGTCAGACGCCACCTGTTAAATTAAAAACAAGAAAAAAAAAAAAGTGTTTTGAATCCGCGTCTTTCAACCTAATGATCTGTTTGTTTGGCAAATATGTTTTGGATCATTCTGGGTGACACGAGATTTTGGGCACGGGGAGGGGAGGGGGCGCGCGCCTGGTGTCCTTGTGATTCTGGTCATTTGTTTGTTATGTTATTGTTTGTTTTTTTTTTTATTGTTCATTCCGGCGGTGGGATGAGATTGTGTTTTTGTGATTGTTGTTGCTTTGTTTAAATTGTGTTATTCTTGGATGTTTGGTTTGTCAAGTGTCTTGCTGTTTGTTGTTTGTGTGGGAATGTGTGTTTGTGTGTGTGGGTGTATGTGGGTGTCTGATTTTGTGTACACATGCACACAAACACACACACTATATATGTATATATTAATAATTAACGTATATATATATATATATATATATATATATATATATATATATTATATATACATATATTTATATATATATATATATATATATATATATATATATATATATATATATAATATATATATATATATATATATATATATATATATATATATAGAGAGAGAGAGAGAGAGAGAGAGAGAGAGAGAGAGAGAGAGAGAGAAATGAATGAATGTGTTGATAAATGAATGAAGAGGAAAAAGAAAGACAAGGAGAGAGAGAGAGAGAGAGAGAGAGAGAGAGAGAGACAAATTATATTAACAAATAATTTGATAAAGAAAAAGGAAAGATATACGTAAAAAGAGAGAGAGAAAGAGAGCAGCTAAAGAGAGAGAGAGAGAGAGAGAGAGAGAGAGAGAGAGAGAGAGAGAGAGAGAGAGAGAGAGAGAGAGAGCAGGAGGCGCCCTGCCGAAAACTCGTCCCGCTGATAGAAACCTGATACAACTAGA
>NC_089786.1:54539694-54572194 GCF_040412425.1 Macrobrachium rosenbergii | reverse complement strand
GCCTTAGGCCTAAAAATTAATATTTTTTATATATTTATTGATTATTGGTTCATATATTTTTTATGTGAATTTGTCTAGGCCTATGGAAGGCCTATGGAAACAAGAGCACAAAGTGTTGGGGAAACTTTTTCAAGTGTTCTTAAGCCTCTGCTGTTGTGACAAATGGTGTGTATGTGTTTGTGTGTGTGTATGTGTTGTTTGTGTGTGTTTAGGCATGGGAAAAGCCTTAGGCCTAAAGTACTTTGTGCAGAATATTACATTTTTTAATAATTTAATTCTCTTTATTGCGTCTCCTTACATTCTCTCTTTATTCTTCGTATTTCATCCCATACTCTCACTCTTCCTCCATTTCTTCATTCCTTAATTATTATCATCTTTTTCCGTACTCCTTCTCTTTCTTCCATTGTGCCATCCACCCTCTTCTAACAATTATTCCATAGTGCAATTACTTTGAGGTTTTCCCTCTGTTACACCTTCCAGACCTCCTACTCTCAATTTCCTTACCAGCTGCGATTGACCACATAGGTCCCAGCGCTTGGCCCTTGACCTAAACAAGACAGACCTTCCCCCCCCCCCTTGGAAGTCAGGGTCAAATGGCCCACTCTCTGGGCAAGTCCGCTGGAATTGAAAGTCCTTGGGGACGGGGAGAGGGAGGGGGGGGGGCGTCTAAAAATCCATTGAAAAGGACAGACGATCCCCATTGAAAAGGCCTACAAAGGCCTATAACAATAGAGGCCCATTTTGGACTTTTTAAGGCTTGGAGAGAGGGTTAGAATATCGTTGTATTCGAAAAGAACAGCTGGAAAAAAGGCCCATTGTGACGAGAGAGAGAGAGAGAGAGAGGGAGAGAGCAGTGCATCATCTATTTTTCCCGTCTATATCTTCCTTATTCTATATTTTCCCCTGTCTATATCTTCTCCATCTTTACTTCCCCTGTCTGTCTTTATTTTCCCTGGCTATGTCTTTATTTTTCCTGTCTATATTTTCCCTGAATATATTTTCCATTTCTAAATTATCCCTTCTCTGTATCTCCCTTTCCGTATTTTCCCTGTCTCTGTCTTTATTTTATCTGTTTCTGTCTTTATTTTATCTGTCTCTATCTTTATTTTCCCCGTCTGTATCTTCTCGATCTTTATTTTCCCTGCCTCTATCTTTATTTTCCGTGTCTATATCGTCTCCATCTCTATTTTTCCTGTCTATATTTTCTCCATCTCCATTTTCCTTGTCTATATCTTCTCTACTCCATCTTTATTTTTTCTGCCTCTATCTTTATTTTCCCTGTCTATAACTTCTCCATCTTTATTTTCCCCGTCTATATTTTCTCCATCTTTATTTTCCCTCTCTCTATCTTTATTTTCCCTGTCTATATCTTCTCCATCTTTATTTTCCCTCTCTCTATCTTTATTTTCCCTGTCTATATCTTCTCCATCTTTATTTTCCCTCTCTCTATCTTTATTTTCCCTGTCTATATCTTCTCCATCTTTATTTTCCCTCTCTCTATCTTTATTTTCCCTGGCTATATTTTCCCTGTCTATATCTTCTCCATCGTTATTTTCCCTGCCTCTATCTTTATTTTCCCTGTCTATATCTTCTCCATCTTTATTTCCCACTGTCTCTATTTTCCCTGGCTCTATCTTTATTTTCCCTGTCTATATCTTTATTTTCCCTGACTCTATCTTTATTTTCCCTGTCTATATCTTTATTTTCCCTGTCTATATCTTTATTTTCCCTGTCTGTACCTTCCCGTAGACGGAAAATCCCCGAGTCAAATACGGCTTGACAAAACCACACCAGCTGTGGTTCTGTCACCTTTAAGCCTTGCTTAGTTCATTTCTTGCTCGACTGCAAAAATGCTCTCTCTCTCTCTCTCTCTCTCTCTCTCTCTCTCTCTCTCTCTCTCTCTCTCTCTCTCTCTCTCTCATACACACACATATTCTTGGATGTGTGTGTAAGAGAGAGAGAGAGAGAGAGAGAGAGAGAGAGAATTGTCTGTTTTCGTTGAAGAAGATAACTATATCTGCAAATATGTATTTATTTATTTAATAGAGAGAGAGAGAGAGAGAGAGAGAGAGAGAGAGAGAGAGAGAGAGAGAGAGAGAGAGAGAGAGAGAGAGAGAATAGATAGATAGTAAGAGAGAGAGAGATAAAGAGAGAGAAAGGAAAGAGAGAGAGAGTAGATAGACAGATAGATAGAAGAGAAAGCGAAGAGAGAGAGAGAGAGAGAGAGAGAGAGAGAGAGAGAGATAAGCAACCATCGCTTTGTATTATCATAACATGCAAATATCAGATCACCTGTTATTAACATTCTAGCCTTGTCCTGACCCTCTCTCTCTCTCTCTCTCTCTCTCTCTCTCTCTCTCTCTCTCTCTCTCTCTCTCTCTCTCTCTCTCCCCTGGCAAAAGAAATATATGACCAAAGCCTTACGTAAGTTCTCTTTTTTTTAGTCGCAGAAGAAGCCAGGTAGGTGTCTCGTCGTTTACCACGTAAGGAAGAAATACAGGAGGGTGATAAGACGAATATTCATTCTTCCTAATTCTTCCTAACTCTCTATTCCTTGTAGAGAGAGAGAGAGAGAGAGAGAGAGAGAGAGAGAGAGAGAGAGAGAGAGAGAGAGAGAATGAGAGAGAGAAATAGAGGAGATAGAAAGAGAGAGAGAAAGAAAAAGAATGAGGAAGAGAGAGACAGAAAGAGAGAGAAAGAGAGAGAGAGAGCAGGAACTATTCCTTTTGCCCTGCTGGTATTTGCAAGACCGGCGAGAGAGAGAGAGAGAGAGAGAGAGAGAGAGAGAGAGAGAGAGAGAGAGAGAGAGACTGTAGCAGCAGCATTAGCAGGCTGCCACTCTCTCTCTCTCTCTCTCTCTCTCTCCGGTGCTCTCTAATGCTCTCTCTCTCTCTCTCTCACTCTCTCTAGCAGCTTTCTACCTTTCATTCATCCCGGAGCTGAACTTCTTCACACTTGTACGCTTGCAGGCGCTCGCGCGCGCTCTCTCTCTCTCTCACGCGCGCGCGCGCAAAAGGTAGAACCGACTTGAGTTGCCTAGGATTTGCGGTGGAGTTAGGCCAGTCTTGCTCGGAACTGAATTGTTTTGCCGTAGGAGTGTGTCATTAGCGGAAGTAATTTGGGTCTCATTAACAGACTGACAGAGAGTGATTGACAGAACGACTTGTCTCTCATTGACAGAATGATTGACAGAAGACTGACAGAAAATGATTGACAGAATGACTTGTGTCACATTGACAGACTGATAGAAAATGATTGACAGAATGTCTTGGGTCTCATTGACAGACTGATAGAGAAAATGATTGATAGAATGACTCAAAATGATTGACAGAATGTCTTGGGTCTCATTGACAGACTGACAGAAAATGATTGACGGAATGACTCAAAATGACTTGTGTTGATTGACAGACTGACTTGTGACACTGGACTGAATCGCTTAAAATGAATGACAGACTGACGCAAGATTGACAGAACCATAGAAAATGATTGACAGAATGAATTACAGTGACTTGTGTCTGATTGACAGAATGACTGAAGAGTTGGTTGACAGAATGACTGAAGAGTTGATTGACAGATGACTCAGAAGTTGATTGACAGAATGACTTGTGTAGATTGACAGAATAACATAAAATGACTCAAACTGATTGACAGAATGACCCAATAAGGAGATAGTTAGGCCGTATCCCACTTAATAATGGCGCAATAGGGCCGTACCTTCCTAATAATGGTATAATAAGGCCGTATCCTTCCTAATAAGGTCACAACAAGGCCGTATTCCTTCCTAATAATGGCATAATAAGGGCCGTATCTTTCCTGATAAGGTCATAAGAAGGCCGTATCCTTCCTAATAATGATATAAGAAGGTCGTATCCGTTCTAATAAGGTCCTAATAATGCCGTATTCCTTATTGATAATGGCATAATAAGGCCGTATCCTTCCTAATAAGGTCACAACAAGGCCAAATCCTTCTTAATAATGGCATAATAAGGCCGTATCCTTCCTAATAAGGTCACAACAAGGCCGAATCCTTCTTGATAATGGTATAATAAGGCCGTATCCTTCCTAATAAGGCATTATCCTTCTTAATAATCATATAATAAGACCGTATCCTTCCTGATAAGGTCCTAATAATGCTGTATTCCTTCTTAATAATGGCATAATAAGGCCGTAGCCTTCCCAATAAGGTCCTAATAAGGCCGTATCCCATCCATTGGCTCCTGCATTTAAAAAAAGGGGGGGTTTATTTTTCTACCCAAGTCGACCAGACCAGCTGTTGGTGTAAACGTTCAGTTTATTTACGTGTATGTGCGCTTATGCACATACGTCACGTTTATAAATACGCCTTGCCAGACTTAGCTTCTCTCTCTCTCTCTCTCTCTCTCTCTCTCTCTCTCTCTCTCTCTCTCTCTCTCTCTCTCTCTCTCTCATCAGGAATTTGGGAGTTTTTGTTTTGTCTTAAAATTGGTGTTATGTCTTCATATATTATTTGGTTTACATTTTTTAAATGTTTGTATTTTTTTTTCTCTCTCTCTCTCTCTCTCTCTCTCTCTCTCTCTCTCTCTCTCTCTCTCTCTCTCTCTCTCTCTCTCTCTCTCTCTATATATATATATATATATATATATATATATATATTGCTGTCTTAATTTTCTTTTAAGTCTACATACAATTTTTGGTTAAAATTTTTTAATGATCTCTCTCTCTCTCTCTCTCTCTCTCTCTCTCTCTCTCTCTCTCTCTCTCTCTCTCTCTCATCTGTTCCACGTCATTTATATCCCCTACCTCCCCCTCCTCCCACCTCTCCCTCCGCTCATGCATTCCTAATCTGCCTCTCCCCATCATTCGTCTCTCTCTCTCTCTCTCTCTCTCTCTCTCTCTCTCTCTCTCTCTCTCTCTCTCTCAGATCTTAACAACTACTGAGGCTAGAGGGCTGCAAATTGGTATGTTGATCATCCACCCTCCAATCATCAAACATACCAAATTGCAGCCCTCTAGCCTCCTCAGTAGTTTTTATTTTATTTGAGGTTAAAGTTAACCATAATCGTGGTTAAAGTTTCATGGGCCGCGGCTGGCCGTGATTATTATACGATGTACAGAAAACTTGATTTTTTACTTGTTTGTTTTTGTTTATCAAACTTCGTCATCTATAATGTCATCTATTTCATAATCATCATCATTCATTACACTCAGCATCGCCAGCTAGTCGCTTACGTCATTATCAGGCAATATACAATCTTCATTATCAATTCATTATACTTCATTATATCATTATCATCGTCGTTATCTATAGTGTCATTCTTTTTATGATCACCATCATTCACCATTCATTGTACTCACCATCGCCAGCAACTCGTTTATCTCATTATCAGACAATCTCCCTTCATCATTATAAACTCATCATCATATTGGTACTATCATTATCATCATCTTCATTATTCATCATAATTACCAAAGCCAGGCAATCGTTTGTCTCATTATCAGAAATATACCATCATCATTATAAACTCATCATCATACTTCATAACATCATCATTATTCATCATAATCACCATAGCCAGGCAATCGGTTATCTCATTATCAGAAATATACCATCATCATTATAAACTCATTATACTTCGCAACATCATTGTGTCATTATCATTCACCAGTCAATCGTTTATCTCTTCATCAGGCAATCTATCTTCAACATCATTATAAACTCATTACACTTCGTAACATCATTGTGTCATTATCATTCATTATGACAATTGATACAATATCTGACCTTGAAATAAAACGTAGATATAATTATTAATATTAATAATATTCTGTCAATTATAATATTTATTAATATTAATATTTTCCAAAATATGAATATTTTTTTTATATTCTATTAAATAATTTTTCCTGTTTATTGAAGTTTTCTGTTTTTATTCTCTCTCTTCTCTCTCTCTCTCTCTCTCTCTCTCTCTCTCTCTCTCTCTCTCTCTCTCTCTCTCTCTCATTTCTTTATTGATCTGGTGCGACTCACAGCTGGGTGCTATGACTCAGCGCTCGTACGCGCGCGCGCAAACTTACACACACACACACACACACACACACACATATCTATCTATCTATCTATCTATCTATCTATCTATCTACATATATATATATATTTTTTTTACATTGATTATATTATGTAATGCAATTTCTGTGGCTTCTGAGAGAGAGAGAGAGAGAGAGAGAGAGAGAGAGAGAGAGAGAGAGAGAGAGAGAGAGAGAGTTAATGTAGCCGCAGAATCTATGTGATCAGATAAATATGTACTTAGGAAGATACATTAAAGGCTCTGGAAAGAGAGAGAGAGAGAGAGAGAGAGAGAGAGAGAGAGAGAGAGAGAGAGAGAGAACTGACCTATCCTTTAGAGACCATTGTAGATTAGATAAATACGTAAGTAGAGGGATTACTGGCTCAAATCCTGAAAGGTTAAAGAGAGAGAGAGAGAGAGAGAGAGAGAGAGATCAGCGGTGTCATGTACCTGGGAAAACCCCCTCTGGCCTTTTGGTATTTTTAAAAGGATAGGACAATAGGCAAACAGAGAGAGAGAGAGAGAGAGAGAGACAAAGGGCGGGTTTGGGGGTTTGAATATTAGAAAGTATTTAAAAATGTGTCTCCCCTTTGTCTGGTACTGGGGTGCTTTCCTTAGTGATGACTCTCTCTCTCTCTCTCTCTCTCTCTCTCTCTCTCTCTCTCTCTCTCTCTCTCTCTCTCTAACCTTTACGTGTTTAAGAATGTAACCTCTCATTTATTGTATCTTACTGTATATAAATATATATCTGAACTTTAATGTCTTAAGGGTAGATAAATCCTATCTCTCTCTCTCTCTCTCTCTCTCTCTCTCTCTCTCAGTGCATGAAAGGGTCAGATCATAATGGGGTGGTTTATGGGATGGGAATAATGGGAATGGGATTATGAAGGGTCGTGGAAAAGGTACTGGGGAATATTTTTCTTGGGGGGGAGCTGCGCCCCCTTGTCCGTACCCCCTTTCAAGGGGGGAGGGGGGTGGCTGGCGAATTTGGGAAGAGAGAGAGAGAGAGAGAGAGAGATAGAGATAGCTCTAGTGATGCCCTGTCTCATTCTCTCCCCAGTCAGTTGGAGAGAAAGAGAGAGAGAGAGAGAAAGTTAGCTCTATTGTTGAGAGAGAGAGAAAGTTAGCTCTATCTCTATTGATGCTCTGTCTCACTCTGTGTCTCTTTCTCTCCCCAGTCAGTTGGAGAGAGAGAGAGAGAGAGAGCTTTAGTGATCTCTCTCTCTCTCTCTCTCTCTCTCTCTCTCTCTCTCTCTCTCTCTCTCTCTCTCTCTCTCTCCCCAGTCAGTTGGTAACGTACATGACCTTGGTTGAGAGCGAGGAAGGGTCAGGGGCAGGCATGAGAGAGAGAGAGAGAGAGAGAGAGAGAGAGAGAGAGAGAGAGAGAGAGAGAGAGAGAGAGAGAGAGAGCCTCCTATGCAAAATAACCAGTAGAAGCCACACTTAAAATTATGGCAATGATGATAATGTTGATGCTTGTCTCTGTGTATTCGAGAGAGAGAGAGAGAGAGAGAGAGAGAGAGAGAGAGAGAGGGAGAGGCGGGCAGATCAATAACCATCACGAGGGTGCTGGTGGCGCGGGTGTGGGGGTGTGGGCGTGGGGGTTTGGGCGTGTGGGGTGGGGAGGAATATCCACACTTTCCACGTGCCGGCTCAGATCAGCAGTATAGGACCTGGCCCCCTTCCCAAATATCCTATAACCCCCCCTTCACTCCGCCCCCCCACCCCCCTTCCACCTTTCCCAAACACTGCGCCGCGGATAGCAGGTGCTGGTGTTGTAGTAGCGAAAGAGAGAGAGAGAGCGAGAGAGAGAGAGAGAGAGAGAGAGAGAGAGAGAGAGAGAGATTGAGCCAGTATGGATTGGGGGTCATATCAAGTCATTCTGTGTCCTGTGCAAATGTGTCTGTTTCATTTATAAATATTCGTAATTTATATATTAATATTTTTGGCTTTGCAAATACTGTTTTTGAGAGAGAGAGAGAGAGAGAGAGAGAGAGAGAGAGAGAGAGAGAGAGAGAGGGGCCACTGTAGATCCTGGGTCCTGTGAAAATATTTCTCTAAATATTTTTATTTGCATTTATAAATATTCGTTTATTAATATTTTTGGCCTTACAAATCTATATATATATATATATATATATATATATATATATATATATATATATATATATATATATATATATATATATATATATATATACATATACACGTATGTGGACTTAATGAATAAGTTCACTCGTTTATTCATGGATTAAGGGAGAATTATACATTATTCATTTAGCCTGGGGGAGGGAGTTAGGACCCCCAAATTTCGTGAGGGGTCCAATTCCCTGAGTTGTGGTGTAATGTCATTTCATTGTAAATTTAATGAGTAAGTTCATTCATTTATTCATGTATTGAGGAAGAATAATTTCACATTATTTATTTAGTAAGGGGGCTGAGTTAGGACCCCCAAATTTCGTGAGGGGTCCAGTTCCCTGAGTTGTGGTATAATGTCATTTCATTGTAATGTCATGTCATTTTGGCATTTGATGAATAATGTCAACCGATTTGGCCTCATTATAAAGGAAATGGTTCATTATTCAGACATATACTTCCTCATACATTGTGCTGTACATTATACATTCCAGTACATGGTATAATGTCATTTCATTGTAATCCCATGTCATTGTTATGGCATTTAATAAATTATATCGTTTAATTTAAAGTCATTATGAATAACATTCATTATTCAGACATATATTTCATCATTCTTTGTACTTCATACATTTTATTCATACCTTCACATTAAAAATGCTACAACCTCATTATAAATAAAAATAACATACATTTCATCATACATTCTACATCATACATTTTATCCATACACTCTCCCATAACCACTACAAAATACTATAACCTAATTCTAAATAAAGTTATTCATTATATAAACGTATACACTTCATGATACATTGTAAATGTTACATTTTTAGTGTGTGGGCGAGTATGACTATAATGTATGATGTAACAGTGCAATGTATGATGAAGTATATACATCTGAATAATGAATAATGTTATTCATAATGACTTTAAATTACCTGATACAGTTTATTAAGTGCCATAATGACGTGAGATTACAATGAAATGACATATCATGTACTGGAATGTATGATGAACTATATGTGTTTGAATAATGAATAATTTTCTTTATAATGAGGCCAAATCGGTTGACATTATTCATCCAGTGCCATAATGACATGAGATTACAATGACATTACACCATGTACTGGAATGTATGATGTACGGTACAATGTATGATGAAGCATATACGTCTGAGTAATGAATCATTTTCTTTATAATGAGGCCAAATCAATCGACATTATACATCCAATGCCACAATGACATGACACTACAATGAAATGACATTATATCACAACTCAGGGAATTGGACCCCTCACGAAATTTGGAGGGTCCTAACTCCCCCCCCTACTAAATGAATAATGTATAATGCTCGTTTAATACATGAATAAATGAATGAACTCATTATGAATAGGAATATTCATTGTTCATTATTCTGCGCCATACATTATATCTCAATATTTTTCAATAAAGAAGCTTTTATTATGAATAAAAATATTCATTATTCATTATACATTATTCTACAGCATGCATTTAACTCATACATTTCAACAAAAACACTTACAAAGATTATATTACCCCTTTGGTAACCCCTCCAAGCACCAACCAGACTCGGCGCCTTCTTAACTTTTTTTTAACTTCATCATCTTTGTCCCCCCAATTTTTTTTTATTTGTTTTTAATTGTTTTTTTCTTTGCATTTGTTTTCGTTCGCAAAGACTGTCGTGCTTGCTTGGGGATAATCTTTCTTCCCTGGGAGCATTTTTTGTCATCTTGATTTACAAGATTTTTTTTTTTTTTTTTTTTGCTCTTTTTTTTCTTGTAGTGAGGCTTGTTTTAGTGAGGTTTCTCTTCTCTCTCTCTCTCTCTCTCTCTCTCTCTCTCTCTCTCTCTCTCTCTCTCTCTCTCTCTCTCAGTTTTTGCTCTACTGGTATACAAAATGTATGCACAATTTAGGATGACAAGACGTTTTATATTTTCATTCTCTCTCTCTCTCTCTCTCTCTCTCTCTCTCTCTCTCTCTCTCTCTCTCTCTCTCTCACAGTTTTTGCTCTACTGGTATACAAAATGTATGCACAATTTGGGATGACGAAGAAGACGTTTTATATATTATATATATATATATATATATATATATATATATATATATATATATATATATATATATATATATATATATATATATATATATATATATATATATATATATATATATATATATAAACCAATCCCATTTCTTTTGCAGAACCCAAATTCATTCCAAAATCCGCTCACCCATTCCTTGGCCCATAGGGAACCCCTCTCCCAAATTTCACGCGAACAGAGGAACGCATCATTGGTCAAAATACATATGAGAAATATGGGCTTATAGAAAATGGGATGAAAGCCTAAATAGATAATATTATGAGAGATATGGGTTTATGGAAAATGGGGTGAAATGAGATGACACGAATAAGTAGAAACCTCCCCTCTCTCTCTCTCTCTCTCTCTCTCTCTCTCTCTCTCTCTCTCTCTCCTCCTCGGGTGCCAGACCGTGACCTCGTCGAGGTCACACCTCCCAAGTCCTTTCCATCTTTACCAGACTGTGACGACATTCCGAGGCTTAGCAGAAGAAGAAGAAGAAGAAGAGGAAGAAGCGCAGGTGACAAGCAACTGCATGCATTCCTCTCTCTCTCTCTCTCTCTCTCTCTCTCTCTCTCTCTCTCTCTCTCTCTCTCTCTCTCTATTCACACATGATTGATAGCTTTCATCTATAAAGATTAGAGCGTAACAAAGCGTCTCTATTTTTGAACATTTGCGACAAAAGATAAATCTCTCTCTCTCTCTCTCTCTCTCTCTCTCTCTCTCTCTCTCTCTCTCTCTCTCCTCTCTCTCTCATGATTGATAGCATTCAATATGAATAACCTCTGTTTTTGTTGAAGTTTTTTAGCTTTGCAGAATTGCAACAAAAGATGACAAAACCTCTCTCTCTCTCTCTCTCTCTCTCTCTCTCATGTCAGTTCTTCTCTGATATATTTATTAAATTTTTAGATATTTGTTTGTTTCTGATTTTTGTTCTCTCTCTCTCTCTCTCTCTCTCTCTCTCTCTCTCTCTCTCTCTCTCTCTCTCTCTCTCTTTGTTCCAGTTAGAAAATACCCATTATTAATATTTGTATTCACATTTTGGCAAAATATTCCATTCATCTTCTAGACTCGCGTTGGGGGACAACTCTCTCTCTCTCTCTCTCTCTCTCTCTCTCTCTCTCTCTCTCTCTCTCTCTCTCTCTCTCTCTCTCCCATTCTGTACCTCGTAACGAACTCTTTGTGTCCTCGTATTTGTTCGCCTCATTGCAAACTTCTGTTTTTCAGACTCTCTGCTTCGGCTGAATTGTTTTCCATACTGGCTACCCTGCCCTAGCTACCACGGTCCCTCCCTAGCTACCTACCTGCCCTAGCTATCCTCTCCACCACCGCCCCTAGCTGTCCCTAGTCCCTAGCTACCTGTCATAACCCCCTAGCCTGCCTGTTGATAGTGTAAACTCCCTGTTATGTTATGATAATTTCTTTTTATTTTTATTATTTTTCGATGTACGTACGGCCCTTGTTTTTGCTGCGTTGGAGAGAGAGAGAGAGAGAGAGAGAGAGATCAACTTTCTCTCACAGTTGAGAAAACAATTTACTGTACATTTGCATATGTGAAGAATCGTTCAGTGAACTGGCTCTCTCTCTCTCTCTCTCTCTCTCTCTCTCTCTCTCTCTCTCTCTCTCTCTCTGAAATTCCTGTAAATTTACCATTCAGTAGCTCTCTCTCTCTCTCTCTCTCTCTCATGAAATTTCTCATGTAAATTTATCATTTAGTAACTCTCTCTCTCTCTCTCTCTCTCTCTCTCTCTCTCTCTCTCTCTCTCTCTCTCTCTCTCTCTCTCTCTCTCTCTCTCTCAACTCATCCACTTGACTTCTCTCTATAATTATGATGATGATAAACGCTCCACCTCAATGCTCCTACATACGCAGTTCCTTCTTCTTCTTTAATTACGCTCAATTTACGCCCCAGGAATGTTATGCTGTCTATTTGGCGCGCGAGCGCGCTTTCCTGTGCATTCCACGCGTACTTATGTCTCTCTTCGTTAGCTTCGCCTGGGGCCCGGGGAAAGGAGAGAAAGATTTGGGCCGGGTACTTTTGCGCTTGGGCTTGGCTTGAGAGAGAGAGAGAGAGAGAGAGAGAGAGAGAGAGAGAGAGAGAGAGAGAGAGAGAAAGTCTTTCGTACGGGTGAATTTTGATTGAAAGATATTTTTATGAAAAGACTGAGATTATTTTGAAACTAAATAACAGTGGGAGGAACTGGTAAATGAGAGAGAGAGAGAGAGAGAGAGAGAGAGAGAGAGAGAGAGAAAAGAAGAAAAGAAAGTGAAGAATGAAAGCGGGAGAAAGTCGTAAGTAGAAGCATCGTGAGAAAGCTGAACAATCAATTAAAGCGATTCAGAAGAGAGAGAGAGAGAGAGAGAGAGAGAGAGAGATAAGGAAAGGAAAGAAAGTGAAGAATGAAAGCAGGAGAAAGTTGTAAGTAAAAGCATCGTAAGAATGCTGAACCAAAAATTAAAACGTTATAAACAATGAAATAAAAAGAGAAATAAGAACGAACAAATAATAAGAGAGAGAGAGAGAGAGAGAGAGAGAGAGAGAGAGAGAGAGAGAGAGAGAGAGAGAGAAATGAAAAGCAGGAAATGGGGAAGACGACGATAATAATGAGAAAGGAAGAAAAGTTCACCTTTAAAGCCTTTCCTGATTCCTTCCAGGAATTTCCATCCTGGATTCGCCCGTGTAGGGAAAGCAGAGCGTGGGGGTGGGGACCCCCTTCCCCTACCCCCTTGATTTAGGGAGGGGGGAGTTCCCTCTTTCCCTAGAAGGGGTGAGGAGGGATAGAGGGGGGTCTGTATCCCCTAAATTAGGGGGGAGGGAGGGAGGTGGTAAGGGGGTGATATAGGCACTGTTAGGGTAGGGCTTATATTTACGGGAGGGTAAATTGATGTTTACTGCGAGGAGAGAGAGAGAGAGAGAGAGAGAGAGAGAATTTTTGCGTGTGTATGAGAGAGAAAGAGGCCGGTTTTGTGTGTGTACTTTTGTGAAAGAGTGTGTGTGTATGTGAGAGAGAGAGAGAGAGAGAGAGAGAGAGAGATAGTGAGAGAGAGAGAGAGTGTGTTTGTTGATGCAACAGAGAAAGAGAGATGGCAAGAAATAGAGAGAAAGTAGTGAAAGATAGAGACAGAGAAGAAGTGGATTTTGTGAATGTATGAGAGAGAGAGAGAGAGGAAGCAGAGGAATGTGTTAAGTACAAAATTGTTTTATGGCTTAAAGAGAGAGAGAGAGAGAGGGGGAGGGAAAGAGAGAGAGAGAGAAAGCGCTGGGATAGTTCACAGCTGGCGTGGATTAATGTATGGGGAAATCAGATTGCTTCTCTGAGAGAGAGAGAGAGAGAGAGAGAGAAAGAGAGAGAATTCAGAAGAAAGCTTCTCCCATTCTAATCTTCCTCTTGTGGTCTACGCGAACGTCCTCATAGCTACCTCCTCGAGGTACCATGGGGAAGAGAAGGATGAGGGGGAGGTAGGCGACCTCATCGAGGTACCTCTTCGAGGATGTAGCAGCCCGTTTAGGCCTTTTGGTCTGAATGTTTAATGCAGTTCAAAGGAAGTGGCTCAACCGCTTTCAACTTCCGGCCTATGTAAATCCCGGGGAATGTATGGGTGCATTTGTAAGCCTGTGCGCGCGGGCGTGCGTGCGTGCGCGTAGGGGGAGTCATTAGATGTTTTAAAAGCTCTCTCTCTCTCTCTCTCTCTCTCTCTCTCTCTCTCTCTCTCTCTCCCGGGAAATCTGCTCTCTTTAAAAGACAATTAACTCTCCTTAATTATACAAAAATATTTTACTCCTAATTTTTACTTTAAAAATGAGCCCTCCTTAACACAGCTCTCTCTCTCTCTCTCTCTCTCTCTCTCTCTCTCTCTCTCTCTCTCTCTCTCTCTCTCTCTCTCTCTGTTGTGCAGATTCTACAGCCAAAACCACTCATAGCCATATTTTTGAAAAGAATTGATTTTTATAAAAATATTTTTTTTCACAGTCAAAAGTTAAAAATAAATTAAGAGAGAGAGAGAGAGAGAGAGAGAGAGAGACAGAGAGAGAGAGAGAGCAGAGGAACGGAAACGGGCAAACAGGCCTATTGAGGTAGGCCTGGGAAGCATAATAAAGCCCACTCATAAATATTCATTGGGGAATAGGCCTCTCGGCTGGAGGAATTTTCGGGAAATATTATCCTATACCAGAAATGGTTCCTACAAGCGTTGGTGTCTTTCTCCCATTTGCGGTTTAATATTCTCTTCTTTATTTATTTATTTTATTTATTTATTGATTCATTGATTGGTCTGTTTGTTTTTCGCAATGTTATGATAGTAATTTGAGAGGAATTTAAATATATGAGTGTAAGGAATAGCAGGTATATATATGTATATATATATATATATATATATATATATATATATATATATATATATATATATATATATATATATATATATATATTCATAGTTTTATTTAGTTATTAATAGCTACAGATGTTGATACTCTCTCTCTCTCTCTCTCTCTCAATTAAAAGACGCACCCCCTATCTCTCTCTTGTGAACTTTTCAAAAGAACTATATAAACTTTATTTATACTTTTTTCCTTAAGCCTGAAGAGTTTCTTTCAAACTTCCACACACTTATAATCACTCTCTCTCTCTCTCTCTCTCTCTCTCTCTCTCTCTCTCTCTCTCTCTCTCTCTGTCATCTACTTCCTTATGATTAAATCTTATCGCACGTGTGAACTCCAGTTTGGTATATATACCCATTACCTAATTTACCAAATGTCTGGATTCAACGTTTAAAAAACTGCAAACTTACAAAACAAAAATTACGTTTCTTTCTTAAACCAACAAACCAATCCATGTATTTCCATAATCAATAAACAGCTGCATACAGGTATAACATACCTGTCTTAATGAAAACAGAAAATTACCCTATGATTACGCGGCATAACCCCAATGACCCCCCCAGAAATCCCATCGATTATAGTAACCGGCAACTCTCTCACTCCATACTTCCGTGTGGATGTCAGCTGCGCGATAATTCGAGACCATTTGCCAACAATGTGATGGTATAATCCCACCTTGGCACCATATAATTTCCCCATTAAAGGAATATTCCCCTCCTGTTGCTTTCTAAAAAGCCGTGTGGCACTTTGCTTTCTATGCCCGAGTGCCAACTGGGTATGGTGGCACCTCAGTGCCCAGTTGCTATCAGGGTTCTCGTTGATGTCGGTGCCAGAACCGTATGATTATTCGGGTATTTGAGGATGGTTGAAAGGGTGAAAATTCCTTTTGGTTATAATAATAATAATAATAATAATAATAATAATAATGATAATAGGTAATTTATTCCTAGCGTCAAGGCCTTGCGTAATTCAGATCCTACTCAACTTAAGGATACGGAAATTGGGGAAGGGCGAAGGATCCTATCCACTCCTGCCCTCGAGCGTTTGGGGATGAGAGAGAGAGAGAGAGAGAGAGAGAGAGAGAGAGAGAGAGGCGGGGGGGAGTTTAACTTACTACAAGTGGGATGGGGACCTCAGGTTTACGAGATTGAAAGGAGAGATAGATGCTAAATGAATGAGAGAGAGAGAGAGAGAGAGAGAGAGAGAGAGAGAGAGAGAGAGAGAAAGGAGGAATGAGATAGAGAGGAGGAATGAGAAAGAGAGGGAGAGAGTTAGTGAAAGGTGGAATGAGAGAGAGAGAGAGAGAGAAAGGACGAATGAGAGAGAGAAAACGGATGAATGAGAAAGAGAGGGAGAGAGTGAGAGAGAGCTAGAGAAAGGTGGAATAAGAGGGAGTGAAGAGAAAGAGAGAGGGAGAGAGAGCTAGAGAAACGAGGAACTGAGATAGAGAGAGAAAGGAGGAAGTGAAATAGAGAGAGAAAGGAGGAACTGAGAGAGAGAGAGAGAGAGAGAGAGAGAGAGAGAGAGAGAGAGACTCCCCATAGTAGTAAGCTGACGTAACTGAATATTGATTGGACGAGGAGCGACTTGGTGTGTCTAGGAGCGCCATACCTGGCCTTAAAGTAGAGAGAGAGAGAGAGAGAGAGAGAGAGAGAGAGAGAGAGAGAGAGAGAGAGAGAGAGAGAGAGAATATGTAGCCTCGAGGAGCTAAGCAGATTAGTATAAGTTGATGGAAGTGATCATCAAAGTTTGCTGGTGTGACCAAGGTCATTAATAAGTGAGAGAGAGAGAGAGAGAGAGAGAGAGAGAGAGAGAGAGAGAGAGCATCTCCGTCACCTGCCACATATGGAATTTGCAGGCAGAATCTTCACTTGACATTTCTCCCATTAAAATAAAAGACTTTGCAGCAGGTGTTGATCTCTCTCTCTCTCTCTCTCTCTCTCTCTCTCTCTCTCTCTCTCTCTCTCTCTAGCGCTGAATTTATTTTCTCTGGCGTCGTTTATTATCATTGGCTCTCGATTTATTCTCCCCGGCAGCCTTACTTATTCGCTTCAGCCGTGTTAATTTCCGTGTGATGGCTGTGAATATGGACCCGTGTTTAGTCTCGTTCCACATTATTTTTTTCGTCCAGAAGTATTTGTTCTAGTTTCCGTATTTTTTCCCCGGTCCGTGTTTATTTGTATGGATCCGTATTTTACATTTATTTTAAAGTGCCCGTATTTTTTCAGTGACCCGTAATTATTATCGTATACCCGTGTTTTTTCCTCGAACCGTATTTATCATCATGTACCCGTAGTTCTTTCCATCGACCCGTATTTATTACCATGTACTCGTGTTTTTTCCTCTAACCGTATTTATCATCGTGTTCCCGTATTTCTTTCCATCGACCCGTATTTATTAGCATGGCCGTATTTCTTTCGATCGACCCGCATTTATTACCATTTACCCGTGTTTTTTCCTCGAACCGTATTTATTACCACGCCCGTATATCTTTCCAACGACCCGCGTATTTTATCATAGATCATGTACCCGTATTTCCTTTCCTCGACCTGTATTTATCGTAATATACCCGTGTTTTTTCCACGACCCGTATTTATTCTCACGTACCCGTATTTTTTTCCTTTGGGATCTACATCTTTCCCTTGAAACTCCCGTATTTATTCTCTCTGCTTCGTATATCTCTTTATCATACTTTTTTTATTCTTCCAGAAGTTCATATTGATATTATAATTTATATTTTCATTATTTTTTGTTTTCTGTAAAAGAAAACTATTGTGCCGGCTTTGTCTGTTCGTCCGCACTTTTTCTGTCCGCACTTTTTTCTGTCCGCACTTTTTCCTGTCCGCACTTTTTCCTGTACGCACTTTTTTCTGTCCGCACTTTTTTCTGTCCGCACTTTTTCTGTCCGCACTTTCTCTGTCCGCATTTTTTTCTGTCCGCACTTTTTCTGTCCGCCCTCAGATCTTAAAAACTACCGAGGCTAGAGGGCTGCAAATTGGTATGTTGATCATCCACCCCCCAATCATCAAACATACCAAATTGAAGCCCTCTAGGCTCCTCAGTAGTTCTTATTTTAATCAAGGTTAAAGTTAGCCATGACCGTGCGTATGGCAACGATATATGCCGGGCCACCACGGCCAGTACAGCATTGTACCGAGACCACCGAAAGATAGATCTATTTTCGGTGGCCTTGATTATTAAACGCTGTACAGAAAAATTGTGATTTCTTCGGCGCATTTTTTGCTTGTTACAATAATGATGAGGAGTAATATGATGAATAATTATCATAATCATCATCATCATAATCATCATTATTATTATCATCATTATCATCATCATCATCATCATCTTGGCAGTGGGTAAGGGCGAATGGTCTAAATTTGAAGACGAGAGCTGAAAAAATAAACGCTTTATGAAGATTCGAACTGCAGGTGTTTTCGCGTGGTCTTGAGAGAGAGAGAGAGAGAGAGAGAGAGAGAGAGAGAGGGCTTCTCTCATCTTGAAAAGAAATGTATATTTGCCTTACTGAGAGAGAGAGAGAGAGAGAGAGAGAGAGCTCTCATCTTGAAAAGAAATGTATATTTTCCTTACTGAGAGAGAGAGAGAGAGAGAGAGAGAGAGAGATCTTCTCTCATCTTGAAAAGAAACTTATATTTGCCTTACTGAGAGAAAGAGAGAGAGAGAACTTTAGTCATTCAAATCTGCAACAGGAATAAAATTAGCTTAAACAGCAACTATGCAAATTGAGAGACAGACAGAGAGACAGAGAGAGAGAGAGCCAAAGTCAGCTCTGCAACAGACAACAAAATTAGCTTAAACTCATCAATGCAAATTGAGAGAGAGAGAGAGAGAGAGAGAGAGAGAGAGAGAGAGAGAGAGAGAGAGAGAGAGAGTTAATACCAGCACTTCAAGAATTAACAAAATTATCTTTTGGAACAAAATCGGCTTCAACACAATACATGCTAATAGAGAGAGAGAGAGAGAGAGAGAGAGAGAGAGAGAGAGAGAGAGAGAGAGAGAGCATCCCCACCGCACCTGTCTCTCGTACATATAAATCAAAGGCGTCATAAAGGTGACGCTGTCATGAATATGGGACCCTTGCTAATGTACACACGGTCGTAATTCTTAGGCCATCCTTCACATTTTGGCTTTTACGGCCTTTTAAAGACTCGCAATTTAATAGTTAGATGTTTCTCGAGTGCTTGCCTCTCTCTCTCTCTCTCTCTCTCTCTCTCTCTCTCTCTCTCTCTCTCTCTCTCTCTCTCTATTAGCATATGTGGTGCTTAGGCAAATTTTATTCCTGTGGGGTAATTTTGTCTCAGCTTGTGGGGGTGGTTTTAACTCTCTCTCTCTCTCTCTCTCTCTCTCTCTCTCTCTCTCTCTCTCTCTCTCTCTCTCTCTCTCTCATATATATATACGACATAGGCCAGGCCACCACCAGCCCCTGGTTAAAGTTTCACGGGCCGCGGCTTATACAGCATTATACCAAGACCGCCGAAAGATAGCTCTATCTTCGGTGGCTTTGATTATTATACGCTGTCCAGAAAACACCGATTACGTAGTAAGAAATCATGAATGAATAGCAGGTTTTACGTTCGGAAATTATGAATGAAAAATGGGAATGGTTGTATGAATGAGTTAAGAAAACAATGGGATTTTAGAGTTAAATCGTTTTTTGTGTTACTCTTCACACAATGCTTTACCTGAGAGGAGTGTATAGGTGTGTGTAGAGAGAGAGAGAGAGGGAGAGAGATAGGCGTATGTGTGTGTATATATGTTTAGGCTTGTTAAAGAGAGAGAGAAATGTGTGTGTGTGTGTGTGTGTGTGTTTTGGCTTGTAAAAGAGAGAGAGAGAGAGAGATGTGCATATATGTGTTTAGGCTTGTAAGAAAGAGAGAGAGAGAGAGAGAGGCGTATATGTGTGTTTAGGCTTGTAAGAGAGAGAGAGAGAGAGAGAGAGAGAGAGAGAGAGAGAGAGAGAGAGAGAGAGAGGGGGAAAAGTGTGCGTGTTAGCTGGTTTGTTAAAGAGCAAAAAAGAGAGAGAGAGAGAGGCGTATGTGTGCTTATATACTGTATATGTTTAGGCTTGTAAATGAGAGAGAGAGAGAGAGAGAGAGAGAGAGTACTAAGCTCCGAATTACTGCCTTAACTAACCACCATACACCACACGAGTGCCACTCCACTTAATGAGCCTGTAACCTCTCTTGTGGCACTCTGTCAGTGCCACGGGCAAGACCTTTTACTGCTGGCACTCCGGCCACGCCCCTGGGGGCCAAATTCTATCTACCCTAAGATGGATAGGTCATATCAGGTCACCAGGAACCGCCTGACGAAGGGGGTATCTATATTTTTTGAAGATTTATACTGCTAGCACTCCGGCCATGCCCCTGGGGCATCCAGGCCATGCCCTTGGGGCCAAATTATATCTACCCTAAGATGGATAGGTCATATCAGGTCACCAGGAACCGCCTGACGAAGGGGGTATCTATATTTTTTGAAGATTTATATTTGAATTGTAGGAAATATGATTTTTCAGAATGATTTTTCAATTTGAGGTCTTTGGGACAAGTGGTTCTTGAGGTGCTGTTTTGTTTTATACATAGTAATTCGTGCTCTCTCTCTCTCTCTCTCTCTCTCTCTCTCTCTCTCTCTCTCTCTCTCTCTCTCTCTCTCTCTCTCTCCAACACTCAGTAGCACTCAAGTCTTCATCTCAAACTTCTTGAAGGTTGAGGCCACTTCTTGTCAACCTCTCCTCCTTGTACCCCCTTTCCCTCAACCCTTCAACTCCTCCTCCTCCTCCTCCTCCTCCTCCTCTCCCTCCTCCACTCTTACTCAAGGTCATATTCCCTGTCCCTCTTCTTTTTTTATTTTTTATATATTTAAAGATGGACTGAATAGCTTCTTGCTGAATCTGTCCTTGCTGTCAAGTAATTTTTATATATATATATATATATATATATATATATATATATATATATATAATATTATATATATATATATATATATATATATATATATATATATATTATATATATATATATAATATATATATATATTTTTATATATGTATATTTTTTGTATTTGTAAATTTTTTTATGAAAATTTAGGATTCATATTTGTTATAAATTTATTTTGATTCACTTTTTTTAATAATAATAATAATAATAATAATAATAATAATAATAATAATAATAATAATATTAGTTTTTTATTTTTTATATATTTTGTATTTTTTAAAATTTTTGTGAAAATTTAGGATTCATATTTGTTATAGATTTACTTTGATTGAATAATAATAATAATAATAATAATAATAATAATAATAATAATAATAATAATAATAATGCTAAGAAATTGACAATATCGTGAAAAACAGTGTAATAAAATCCACAATTATATATTAACATTTATTATATAATTGTGGATTTTAATTACACAATAATAATAATAATAATAATAATAATAATAATAATAATAATAATAATAATAATAATAATAATAATAATAATAATATCTTAATTACCTCTCTCTGCTGGTGCCAACCTGCCCAAAGAAAAACTCGTGTTAAAACTCTTTACCAAAACTCATTACCCCATCTAATGAGTATTTACTGAGGAGCCATGAGTCACCCACCCCCACCTCTCAAGCAACCCAATTTTACTCATGCCTGTTTGTGCTTGGAAAGAAAAGCATGTTTATACTCGAAGGCCATGTTTTTCTTCGTCACTAAAGTGGAGTGCTTTCAAAAGCGTGAAGCTGCTAGCCCCATACCTGTCCTAACTGTAACTTATCACTGGTAAGTTGAATACGAATTCCCTGTGAGGATAATCGATCCTTTCTCGGGATTCGAACGCGAACGCTCTCACAAGCAGGCTGACTTTGTCATTAAAGTAGGTTGCTTTAAATTTATGCGCTGCGGGCAACATTTCTCTCTCTCTCTCTCTCTCTCTCTCTCTCTCTCTCTCTCTCTCTCTCTCTCTCTCTCTCTCTGTAATATAATAGTCACCGTGGTAGCTATGAGCATGCGTTTGCATATTTTCTCTCTCTCTCTCTCTCTCTCTCTCTCTCTCTCTCTCTCTCTCTCTCTCTCTCTCTCAATCTTTTCTTTCCGTAAAGGTTCTCTCTCTCTCTCTTTCAATCTTTTTTCTTTCCGTAAAGGTTCTCTCTCTCTCTCTCTCTCTCTCTCTCTCTCTCTCTCTCTCTCTCTCTTCTCTCTCTCTCTCTCTCTTTTCCTTAAAGTCTCTCAAAAATTCTCTCTCTTTTTTCTTTACTTTCTATCTTTCTCTTTTCCTTAAAGTCTCTCTCTCTCTCTCTCTCTCTCTCTCTCTCTCTCTCTCTCTCTCTCTCTCTCTCTCTATTCAATAAAATAACGTTCACCATGACAGCAATCAGAATACGCTTGCATATCCCTCTCTCTCTCTCTCTCTCTCTCTCTCTCTCTCTCTCTCTCTGCTTAAAGGGGAAATGTTGCCCGGCTCTGCCCTTGAAACCCAAACCTGGTGGCTGGCAGCGTGAAGGAACTCCTCGCTATGTGTTCAGAGTGAAGTTCTTGGACCTGTGTATTTCGGAAGGTTTTTAATAATTGGTTTTAGGCTTTTAATAGTTGGTTTTATAGGACTTTTGGTGATTGGTTTTATAAGGTTTTTAATAATTGGTTTTATAAGGTTTCTGTTGATTGGTTTTAAGTTTTTTGTCGTTAGGTGTAGAAGGTTCTACTCGTTGGTTTTATATGGCTTTACTCATAGGTTTTTGAAGGTTTTTACTATTTGGTTTTAGGTTTTTAATAATTGGTTTTATAAGGTTTTTATTGATTGGTTTTAATAAGGTTTTTACTCGTTTATTTTTAAGTTTTTTCATTGGGTTTGGAAGGTATCACTCGTTGGTTTTAAGAGATTTTTTCTTGTTGGTTTTATCAGGTTTTAATAATCGTTTTAGGTTTTTAGACATTGGCTTTAGGCTTTCTCATATTGGTTTTGGAAGCTTTTTCTTGTTTTTTAAGGTTTTTTACTCACTGGTTTTACGTTTTTAATAATTGGTTTAGGTTTTTTAGTAATTGGTTTTGAAGGCTTTTACTCATTGTTTTTTTAGGGCTTTTAATGTTTCCTCCTTGGTTATAGGTTTTTAATATTTGGTTTTAGGTTTTTAATAATTGGTTTTAGAAGGTTTTTACTCATTGGTTTTTGAAGGCTTTTAATCTTTCTAGTTGTTCTTCATTGGCTTTATGGTTTTACTAATTGGTTGTAGAAAGATTTTACTCATTAGTTTTTAAGGTTTTAACTCATTGGTTTTATATGTTCCTTACTTTTTGTTTTAGGTTTTGAATAATTGGTTTTAGAAGGTTTTTTCTCACTGGTTTTAGAAGTTTTTTATTCATTGTTTTTAGTTTTTACTAGTTTTTTAAGGTTTTTACTCATTGGTTTTTTTTTTTCTCATTGGGTTTTAGGTTTTTGATCAATGATTTTTGAAGAAATTTTACTCACTGGTTTTAGAAGCCTCTACTCGTTGGTTTTATAAGGTTTTTACTCAGTAGTTATTGAAGCTTGTTCTCATTGGTTTTATAAGGTTTTATTCACTAGTTATTGAAGCTTGTACTTCGTCTTTGTATAAGGTTTTACTCACTAGTTATAGAAGCTTGTACACACTGTTTTTAGAAGGTTTTTACTCACTAGTTATAGAAGCTTGTACTCACTGATTTTAGAAGGTCTTTACTCACTAGTTATAGAAGCTTGTACTCCCTGGTTTTAGAAGGTCTTTACTCACTAGTTATAGAAACTTGAACTCATTGGTTTTATAAGGTTTTACCCACTAGTTATAGAAGCTTGTACTCACTGGTTTTAGGTTTTACTCACTAGTTATGGAAGGGTTTACTCACTAGTTATAGAAGGCTGTACTCACTAGTTATAGAAGCTTGTTCTCATTTGTTTTAGAAGGGTTTTACTGTCTAGTTATAGAAGCTTGTACTCACTGGTTTTAGAAAGCCTTTACTCACTAGTTATAGAAGCTTGTACTCATTGGTTTTCTAAGGTTTTATTCACTAGTTATGGAAGCTTGTACTCACTGGTTTTAGAAGGTGTTCACTCATTAGTTATAGAAGCTTGTACTCACTGTTTTTAGAAGGTTTCTACTCACTAGTTATAGAAGCTTGTACTCACTGGTTTTAGAAGGTTTCTACTCACTATTTATAGAAGCTTGTACTCTCTGGTTTTAGAAGGTTTTTACTCACTAGTTATAGAAGCTTATACTCACTTGCTTTAGAAGGTTTTCCCTCTAGTTATAGAAGCTTGTAACCATTGGTTTTAGGTTTTAATCACTGGTTTTAGAAGGTTTTACTCACTAGTTATAGAAGCTTGTACTCATTGTTTTAGAAGTTATTTACTGACTAGTTATAGAGACTTGTACTCAATGGTTTTATAAGTTATTTACTGACTAGTTATAGAAGCTTGTACTCATTGGTTTTAGAAATTCTTTACTGACTAGTTCTAGAAGCTTGTACTCACTGGTTTCAGACTTCACTCACTAGTTATAGAAGCTTGTACTCATTGGTTTCAGATTTTACTCACTAGTTATAGAAGCTTGTACTCACTGGTCTCAGATTTTACTCACTAGTTATAGAAGCTTGTACTCACTCGTCCGGAACGTAACAAACAGGTAAACACGGACCGTTGCTTCACTGAGAGAGAGAGAGAGAGAGAGAGAGAGAGAGAGGGCATTCAGGTAGCTCGGCGTAGAGGCGTAGCCTGTATAGTAAAAGGGCCCCATTCATAAATAATTTAACGGCCCATTCATAAAAAATTCATAGTCGTATTTCACCGCGTTTTTTATTCTTTATCGCTCTCTCAGTTGCCTATGAACCTCGTTATCTTGGTGCCACAAGTCGGTGTTTGTGTGCTTGCATGCACAAACGACACATACATACATACATACATACATACATACATACATACTATTGACAAATAATCAGCCACAAATATCGTTTACGTACACCCAGATTGTAATACAATTTATAATAAAAGAATATACGTTGTATATTATTTTATAGGAGAGACAGAGAGAGAGAGAGTGTGTGTGTGAGAGAGAGAGAGAGAGAGAGAGAGAGAGAATTCACTATACTTTGGGAATAACTTTCACCCAAGGGGAATTATATATTTGGTAAGTGTATCAGTTATAATCACCTTTGGGTATAAGTTATTCCAAAGGTGTAGCGAACTCTCTCTCTCTCTCTCTCTCTCTCTCTCTCTCTCTCTCTCTCTCTCTCTATATATATATATATATATATTTTTTTTTATTTATTTATTTATTTATTTATTTATTTATTTATTTATACCTCCCTGCCCCTTCCCCTAAATCATCAGACAGGGAAGAAAATATGGGAAAGGGAGCGAAAGGGTTTGGATAAGGGGTGGGAAAAGAAAAGGGGGAGTGTCAGGGGAGCCTTTAGGGGTTAGGGGGTTCAGGGGCAAGGCCCAGGTGATTTAGAAACCGCCCCTGAATGAGCCACCTGTTGTACAAAGGGCTCAGACAGAAAGGCCCGATTTCCCCTGAAGATACTGAAGGGTTGGAGTCAGGCACAATGACAAAGGTCACTCTAGGAAAGCGGTTGTTCTTCCGTTTTGTTGTTTCGCGGGAGAGTTGTTTCAGCAGATGTTCGTGCGTTTGTATTTGCAGACGTATATGCGCACGGACATTCCAGATTGTTGTTTTACTGTTAGTGAAATGGAGCTTTCAAACTCTTGTTTTGCTGTTAGTGAAATGGAACTCATGCTGTTGTTTTGCTGTTAGCAGTGAAATGGAACAATCATACATATGTATATGAATTCCAGATTGTTGTTTTACCTACTGGAACAATCATACATGTATATATAGTACATTGAAGAATGTTGTTTTGCTTACCAGTTCTATGGAACAACCATACATATATGCATACGATCATTAATGTTGTTTTAATATGACCAGCTATATGGAACAATCATACATGTATACATAAGATATTCATATGTATATGTGTATATATATAATGTATATATGTTAATATATATGTATATATATTTATATGTATATGTATAATGTATAAATTACATTTGGAGTCATTGAATTTATATATCTACTCTTATTAAAATGAGAATCTTACATTTATCCCAATAACTATTTCCTTAAATCATTTCACAAACAAACAAACAAACTCACATACAAACAAACGGACCAATAAACAAACAGCAGACGAACTTCATCAGTAGATAACGAAGCCTAATATCATTCAGATATTTTTATATGTATTTTTTTTGAGGGAAAAAATATATATAAAAAATTGCAACCATCAAACTCCAAAGGGTCTAATTAAGGCTTAATCAACCCCTTGCCTCATCTCTCTCTCTCTCTCTCTTTCTCTCTCTCTCTCTCTCTCTCTCTCTCTCTCTCTCTCTCTCTCCTTCTTCTTCTTCTTCTTCTTCTTCTTCTTCTTCTTCTTCTTCTAGAAAGGAAACTCTGTCTTTGATGTTTCCGTCGTCAAAAGAGTTTGGTAATTGTCGTCTCAGCCTCCAGGAAGATTTTCCATTACTGTTAGATTACACCTCTCTCTCTCTCTCTCTCTCTCTCTCTCTCTCTCTCTCTCTCTCTCTCTCTCTCTCTCTCCTGCATAAATTATCTAATATTTTATACAGGGATTTGAAATGGCTAATATTTTTAAAAGTTACATGCATAGAATCTTAACTTCGATTCAGTACTTGGAGGCTGAATGATACAGTGACTGTTGTCTCTGCTCTCCGCTGAGCCACCCACGTGGAGGTGAGGGGCTTATTGTTGGAATAATCTATCTGTCTGTTATTCTGTCTATCTGTCTGTCTGGGTTTCTGATAAATGTATAACAGACATTTTCAACTTGTGAAGAGGTGGCAGTAGGAATAAATAGTATTTTATTTTTCCCGGTAAGGTTTTTGGGGATGAGGTTGCTAGCCTTACACCCTTATATATATGTATGTATATATATATATATATATATATATATATATATATATAGAGAGAGAGAGAGAGAGAGAGAGAGAGAGAGAGAGAGAGAGAGAGAGAGAGAGAGAGCTTTCCCATTACACAACCTGAGGAGCTTAGGAAGCATCATTCCCATGCAAATGATATTGAAACTAACTTAAATCAAGGAAGGTTTGTGGGAAGTGGTTGGCCTCTCTCTCTCTCTCTCTCTCTCTCTCTCTCTCTCTCTCTCTCTCTCTCTCTCTCTCTCTCTCTCCTCAAATTGCAGCTTAGGAAAAACTGGAGTGGATTATATAACCTGGGAAAACATGAGGTTTATATATATAAATATATGTATATACTCTCTCTCTCTCTCTCTCTCTCTCTCTCTCTCTCTCTCTCTCCACTTACCACGAACAGATTCCAATAAACAAAATGGCTTTCCCTTCTGCCCTTATGATCAAATTTCCCCCCGCCCCCCCCCCACCAGCCAAAACTTACCAAAAGCTACTTCAGCGATCCAGGCCCTGTCTTCTTGCTGGAAACCTTCCCCCTCCCCCTTCCCCCCTCCTCCAAGCGAAGGGGAGGGGGTTGAGGAATGGGTGAGAGGGGTGTAGGGTGAGCCAATCACCCCACACCCCCCTCTCCCCTACACTGCTTGGAAGAGGAGAGGACCTCTTTGGCCATCATTGGTTTAGCTGGAAAATGGAAATGCCCCGATGTGGATGGCTGGAACTCACCGGAGATTCCAGGAATCCTGGAATGTTGTTTCTTCTTTTTCTTCTTCTTCTTCTTCTTCTTCTTCTTCTTCTTCTTCTTCATTGTGGGGAATCTTTTCATGCGTGTTTTGGTGTTCATTTTTTTTTTTTTTTTTTTGCTAAGCCACAAAATATCTTGGTAATAGTGAATTCTGTATTAAACGGTTTTGTTCATTAATATTTTTATGAATATATATATGTATTTATATACATATTTACATATGTATAGTTATGATATATAATACAGTAAAAGACATTTATATATATAATATATATATTATATATATACATACATATAAATATATACTTTATATAAATCTATACATTTTTTATTGTCCACAAACTGTTCAAACATGTAATTACAAAATATAAGCAAAAAATAATTCTAACGCATTTTAACCAAACCACAAATGATCCTATTCAGTTAAAGCGTTTCTAATAGTCTCTCTCTCTCTCTCCACAGGTAAGCGATTGTTGTCCAGTCTACCTGTAATCAACCACAGATTAGCCCAGGTGACAGTGAGTGTCCAATGGCCAGAGTTGCCAGTTAGTTATTTTTTTCCTCTGCGATTTTACGTGACGCCCAGTTTCTTGGAGAGAATTTGGCTTGCTTGTTTCTCTCTCTCTCTCTCTCTCTCTCTCTCTCCTCATTTTCTCTTTCTCTTTCTAATCGATTTCCCCCTTCTCTCTCTCTCTCTCTCTCTCTCTCTCTCTCTCTCTCTCTCTCTCTCTCTCTCTCTCTCTCTCCCGTCCTAAAAATTTCTTTCTCACAAATTTCTTTCTCTCCCTCTCTCTCTTCTCTATCTTCTAAATTTCTCTCTCTCTCTCTCTCTCTCTCTCTCTCTCTCTCTCTCTCTCTCTCTCTCTCTCTCTCCTAAATTTCTCTCTTTAAATTTCTTTCCCCATTCTCTCTCTCTCTCTCTCATAAATTTTTCTCTCTCTCTCTTCCTCTATCTCCTAAATTTCTCTCTCTCTATATTCTAAATATCTCTCTCTCTCTCTCTCTCTCTCTCTCTCTCTCTCTCTCTCTCTCTCTCTCTTTTCGCTGCTCGGGTGCATGCATAAGATCTTTTTTTTTCGCCAGAGCCATTGTTTCGTTCCATTGTCTGGGTCGAATTTCTCTTTTGTTCCAATTTTTTTTTCTTGTTTTTTTTTGTTCTGGGACAAACGCGCAAGCTTTTAAAAGCGCTTATGAGTACGCGCACAAACACACATGCACACTCACATACGCACATACACGTGCTTTCGGAGGTGGAGACCATTTTAATTCTGCTGTTGCTAAGACCTCTCTCTCTCTCTCTCTCTCTCTCTCTCTCTCTCTCTCTCTCTCTCTCTCTCTCTCTCTCTCTCTCTCTCTCTCTGTATGTATGTATATATATATATATATATATATATATATATATATATATATATATATATATATATTACATATATATATAAAATATTATTATAATTAAAATACACCCTTATAATTAAATACACCTACACACTCTTATACATAATCCTGTGTACGTGTATTGCATTACAGTAATATTTTACAAGATTCAAATATTTAGTATCAAAGTAATAATAATAATAATAATAATAATAATAATAATAATAATAATAATAATAATAATAATAACAACATAGAAATTCTCTTCTAGACAAAGACCGTGGCTAAACGAAACTGGCTTTTTTTGCTAGCACGGGCTCTTGCTTCAAAAAAGAAAGCGTTAATAAAAAAACCCTAAACAAACAATTCATTTTATCCAGACATCCGACATCATAATTCTACAATAGCCAAACAACTATTCTTTAACGGCCCCTGGCGAAGAGGGAATAAAGAGGGGAATAAAGAGAGAGAAAATAAAGAAAAATAATGCTAACAATCAACAGGAGGCCCCTTGATACCTCAGCTCACAATGGTGAATGTATGAATAACTTAGAAGGGCGAGATTAAACTAGATTCTCTGTGACAGATATTCGTCACATTGTGTTCAGAGAGAGTCATTCCTTCCTTCCCTACCTCTTCAGAGGTACTGATATCTACTGGCGTCTGCCTCTCCCTACCTCCTATTCCTCCTTCCTATTCAGAGGGCACCCCCATCAGTCCACAGGCCTGGAAGAGGGTCACTGGAGTGTCTGGAAATTTGGAAGTTGATGGTCCTGGAAGCTTCCAAACTGTAATTGGTGAATTTTTGCAAGTAGTGTTATAAGAGGGGATGAATGAATGTTTTATGAATGAACGTAAGTTGTGGATTTACTACAATTCCTTATAGTAAAATTTACTACAATTCTTTATAGTAAACGTAAACAGAACATGAACCTGGAGAATGTGACTGGTCTGGGAGAACTTGCTTCCACAGTGCTGAAGCCTGAGGAAAGGGATGTCTTACCTGGGGGGGTTCTTTCCCCCCTTCACTCACCCCCGCTGGCTTTCAGGGGCATGTTACTCTAGGATACTCCCCCCCTTCCCCTCACACACACCTGCAGTAACCCCTAACCCGTCGTGTAATACATTGTAGGATCTCTGGTGCTTACCTTCCAGTGGACAACTGGATGTTTGTTGAGTGTGTGCTCTTGGAATTCGCAGTCAGTGCCTGTTTTAACTTTATATTTGTTGCAAGCAAGGAGTACCATAGTTGATTTCTTCAGAGGGAAGGACATTGGTACCTTCTAGTGCTTCTAGTGACCAGTGAAATCAGTGAAGTATATTTTATCTGGGAAAGTCTTTTGCTTCCCTACAGCTGGATGTCTGTTGAAAATGTGTCCTTGGAATTAGCAATCAAGTGCTTGGCTTACCATTTGGATTATTATTATTATTATTATTATTATTATTATTATTATTATTATTATTATTATTCAGAAGATGAACCCTATTCATATAGAACAAGCCCACCAAAGGGGCCACTGACTCGAGATTCAAGCTTCCAAAGAATATGGCGCTCATTAGGAAGTAAGACGACACAGAAAAATCTCACTTATAACTGTTGCAAACAACGAGTAACATATCTGATCTCTTCCAAGGGTAGGACACTGACACCCTCTAGCGCCCAGTCACTGAAAATCAGTGAAATATATTTCATTTTCGTAAGGGCTTCGCCTTCGTCATGAGATCTCGCCAGTGACTTGGCCCAGAAACTCAATTTCTGAAGACTCAAGGTTTCCCCCAAGGAGGGCATCCAGTGCAGTTATGTGCGTCAACAACTCCGCTGACGAAGGCTGGGTGTGCCCCTTGGCAGAACCGGCCAACGGACGCAGCAGCAGAGGCCCTCTGTCCCTGAGAAGCGTCTCTTCTGCCTACCCCTGCGCCCTGCAGGACAGCAACGTCAGGGGCGTGTTGCTCCCGCAGGAAGGCAGTCTCAAATGCCCTCAGACTCGGAAGAGGAAGCTGGAGTTGCCTTTATTCTGCCCCCGGGAGGGCTTGCCCCTTCGCCTCAAGTGCAGGCACTCGTGGGGCATGGCCCTCCCGTCCTTCAGGAATGCCTTCGGGAGCGCCCTCGAGTTCCCAGAGGGGGGCTTCGAGGACCTCACGGGCACAATCTCGTCCTGTGATAAAGCGTAAGTCCCGTCGGAGTATTATTCAGAAGGGAACCAAGATATTATATATATATATATATATATATATATATATATATATATATATATATGTATGTGTGTGTGTGTGTGTGTGTGTGTGTGTGTGTGTGTGTGTGTGTGTGTGTGTGTGTGTGTGTGTGTGTAAAAAATATTCCTTTAAACTCCTTCGTAGGATTTTAACTACTTTCCTTGACAGAAATTCTTTAATCCTTCCTTTTGTCCTAATTGCCTTTGGACAATTTCATGGCCTCCCGGCTCTCTCTCTCTCTCTCTCCTTTTTAGTGGCCGTGAAGTGTGAAAGCCCCTGTTGAATCAGCAGTAAATGAAAAGAACATTCGACGAGAGAGAGAGAGAGAGAGAGAGAGAGAGAGAGAGAGAGAGAGAGAGAGGTGCTGCGCAGACGTCTCTTTCTTTTGTTCAATTCGTGTCGTCAGCATTTTTGTTTCTCTCTCTTTGCGATTGGAAATGGTTCATGAGTTTTAAAAATCTGGACAGAATTCGCGTTGAAATGGACAGAATGAGACAGAGAATTGGACAGTGAGGTATCACTAAGAGAGAGAGAGAGAGAGAGAGAGAGAGAGAGAGGTACCTGTAATGAAAAGTGATTTTGGATAAAGGACAGTACATAGACTGAATTGGACAGAAATACTGACAGTTAAGAGTAACGGAGAGAGAGAGAGAGAGAGAGATTTTTAAAAATACAAAAAAGATAAAAAAAAGATATAAAAAATTTTTTGAAAATGCAAAAAATAAAAAATACAAAAACACGAAAATATAAAAAAGATTAAAAAAATATAAAAAACTGATAAAATCATTATTAAAAATGCAAAAAATAAAAAATACAAAATACAAAAATATAAAAAATAAAAAAAAATAGATAAAAAAAAAAAAAAAAAATATACTCAAAAGGCGTTGCCATCGAGTGGGTTGGTCATTATCAACGGTTCTGGCCTCGTCCTCCTCGTCCTCCTCCTCCTCCTCCTCCTCCTCCTCCTCCTCCTCCTCCTCCTCCTCTTCCTCCTCCTCCTCCTCCTCCTCCTCCTCCTCCTCCTCCTCCTCCTCTGACGTCACGCCGAATCTGGTCGAGGGCCCTCCATGGCAAATCTCAAGAGGAAGGAAGGAAGGAGCTTCTCTCTCTCTCTCTCTCTCTCTCTCTCTCTCTCTCTCTCTCTCTCTCTCTCTGCGGATCGACCGTGGGTGGGGGGGGGCATAACTCCCCAGTAACCTCTTGTCTCACAGTCCTGAGTTTATTGCTGGTGCCTGATTTTGCTTTTCCACACTGACCAATGGAATGAGGAAGAGTGCGGCCAGGTTCCTAAATGATTCTGGGAAAACGGAGGGAGGAATAGATGGCCAAAGCTTGGGCAAAGCTGGAGAGATTGTCGTAGAACCATATAGGTTGGTTCGCCTGGGTACCTTTAGGATGAGAGGTACAAGAATGAGAAAGAGAGAGAGAGAGAGAGAGAGAGAGAGAGAAACTTGACGGTCAAGGGAAGAGGTACGAGGAGAAATCAGGTTTTTTTAGCAAAAAAAAAAAAAAACAATTTTAACATTAAAAAAATC
>NC_089786.1:54527194-54532194 GCF_040412425.1 Macrobrachium rosenbergii | reverse complement strand
CATTTAACAGATAGGTTTTGTGTTGATTAAAGCATTTAGCAGACAGATTTTGTGTTGATTTAACCATTTAACAGACAGATTTTGTGTTGATTAAACCATTTAACAGAGATTTTGTGTTGATTAAAACATTTAACAGACAGAGTTTATGTTTATTAAAACCTTTAACAGACAGATTTTGTGTTGATTAAACCATTTAACAGATAGATTTTGTGTTGACTAAAACATTTAACAGACAGAGTTTGTGTTGATTAAACCATTTAACAGGCAGATTTTGCGTTGATTAAACCATTTAACAGGCAGATTTTGTGTTGATTAAAACATTTAACAGAGTTTGTGTTGGTTAACAGATAGATTTTGTGTTTATTTTAACATTCACCAGACATGTTTTTTGTTTATTAAAACATTTAACAGACAGATTTTGTTTATTAAGAAACTTAACAGACAGAGTTTGCGTTTATTAAAACATTTAACAGAATTTGTGTTGATTAAACCATCTAACAGACAGATTTTGTGTTGATTAAACCATTTAACAGACATATTTTGTGTTCATTAAACCATTTAACAGACAGATTTTGTGTTTATTAAAAAATTAACAGACAGAGTTTGTGTTGATTAAACCATTTAACAGATAGATTTTGTGTTGATTAAACCATTTAACAGACAGGTTTTGTGTTGATTAAATCATTTAACAGACAGATTTTGAGTTGATTAAACCATTTAACAGACAGTTTGTTTTGATTAAACAATTTAACAGATAGATTTTGTGTTTATTAAAACATTTAACAGACAGATTTTTTGTTGATTAAACCATATGACAGAGAGATTTTGTGTATATTAAACCATTTAACAGAGAGTTTGTGTTGATTAAAACATTTAACAGACAGATTTTGTTTATTAAAAGATTTGGCAGACAGATTTTGTGTTGGTTAAACCATTTAACAGACAGATTTTGTAGACTGAAATGGCATGTGAAGAAGGCCATAAATGAGATGAAATCTCTCTCTCTCTCTCTCTCTCTCTCTCTTTCACATACGCAAATGCTATCTTATGAAAGGTTAGAATCCAGATTATTATTTTAAACTGCTTGGGGGAAGCTTTCTCTCTCTCTCTCTCTCTCTCTCTCTCGCAATTTAATAAATGAAACCTTGTGAAAGGTTGGACTCCAGATGATTAATTCAAACTGCCTGGGAAAACTTTCTCTCTCTCTCTCTCTCTCTCAAATAGGAATAATCATGAATACTGTAACCTGGTGGGAGATTATATATATATATATATATATATATATATATATATATATATATATATATATATATATATATATATATATATATCTCTCTCTCTCTCTCTCTCTCTCTCTCTCTCTCTCTACAAAAGCGTCGTTGTATAAGGTCATGAACCATTAATAAGCTTCAAAAGATTTGGCCAGTCATGTTACCCAGCGATGCAAGGGCTCCTTCCCCACCCCCACCCCTTCCCCTACGCTCAGACCCTCCTCCAGTGCGCATGACTGCCCATATGCGCGCACGCGCAGGCAAGCAAGCAAGCACGCTGAGAAAGCACACGCCAGCGATTTTGGGGAGGGGGGACCAACCATTTATCTCAGCGGCATTCTTAAAGGAAGCTACAATTCTCTCTCTCTCTCTCTCTCTCTCTCTCTCTCTCTCTCTCTCTCTCTCTCTCTTCTGACTGTCTTTCTTTCTCTCTCTTTCTCTCTTGAGTGCTTGCGCGTGCGCGAGCGCACGAACACACACGCACACAAACACTTCATGAAAGGTCATGAGATACAAAGGCAGCGCATTTCCAACTGGATGAGATAGTTAAAACCATCTCTCTCTCTCTCTCTCTCTCTCTCTCTCTCTCTCTCTCTCTCTCAATCTCGAACATGCAAGGCTCCTCTTGGTAAATACCTATTTTTTTTGTCATAAAACATTAATCTTGTTAAACATTCTCTCTCTCTCTCTCTCTCTCTCTCTCTCTCTCTCTCTCTCTCTCTCTCTCTCTCTCTCTCTCTCTCTCACGGATGATGGAGAACCGGGGCATGAGCAGATACGACTAATTACTGCCAGGTGCCCTCTTCCGTACCGAAGATGCCAATTCAAGGTCCCAACTGTGCCTTGCCATACCCCGGGCATGCCATCCTTTCCAATAATATACCCTCTAATTATGTTAAACCTGTCCTTTCAAGCTCAGAGTCTCTCTCTCTCTCTCTCTCTCTCTCTCTCTCTCTCTCTCTCTCTCTCTCTCTCTCTCTCTCTCTCTGGTCTAAATTGGTTTAGGAAATCATAATAGATATTATAAAACCTTTGAAGGATTTGGGGAACAATTTCTTTGTTTTTATTTTAAATGTTTGATGAAGTTAGGGAGAAATCTCCCCTTCTCTCTCTCTCTCTCTCTCTCTCTCTCTCTCTCTCTCTCTCTCTCTCTCTCTCTCTCTCTCTCTCTCTCTCATCTCCAGGACCTAATTGCCTGACTCCTTTGAATGTTATAGCTCGGGATGCTGGTCTCATCAGATCTGTGTATAATCTTAATGAGATTGTAATTAGTTGCATTATGAGAAGACTGATTGTCATATATGTATACAGTATGTATATATATATATATATATATATATATATATATATATATATATATATATATATGTGTGTGTGTGTGTGTGTGTTTTTCTGTAACTATGCAATCACCACTATAATTTGTAGTTATTTACTACAAGAACAAGAGCAAGAGAGAGAGAGAGAGAGAGAGAGAGAGAGAGAATTGTGTATGCATGGATGTATTTATGTATGCATGTATGTGTGTAAATGTGAATAGACTTACAATTATATATATATATACATTAATATTCATACATATATACATTCTATCTCTCTCTCTCTCTCTCTCTCTCTCTCTCTCTCTCTCTCTCTCTCTCTCTCTCTCTCTCTCTCTCTCTCTCTCACTGCGGTTAATAATAAATATGGTGAAAGTTACATTCATAATTATAAATAATTTAAAATATGAAAATATATATACTTATATGTATGTATACTTAAATCCATACATACACTCACACTACATACATACATACACATATACCCACGTATACATACACACCAACCCACAGCATTCTGAATCACAGCCTCTGCCCCGCAAATAAAAACCTAGAAACCAGATGTACAGTGGAGAACTAACGTGGGACCGTCTCCATTTGTCGTTCTCGCCGGCCGGCCGGGCCACGGGTTTTATTCTGCCGGATAATTCACTTAATTGACTTCAAAGGGAACTAACGGCTATTTATAATGCCCCCCTTTACACCCCTCTCCCCCCCTTCCCCTCCCCCTCCCCGTTCCTAAGCAGTGTCTTTGTTATTGGTTTTGGTGTTATTGGGTTTTTGTCGTTGTTAAATATTATTATTATTGTTATTATTATTATTACGTTTATAGATACACTTTGTATGAAGGTACTATAAACAGTATCATTGTTTTGCAAAGTGCTTTGTGTGTGTATATAATATATCCACTTATATTTATTTTATATTTAATTTTATGTTATATATTATTTTAATTTTATGTGATATATAATTGTAATTTTATATTATATATAAATAAATGGATATATATTATATATAATATATATCCATTCATTTATATTTATTTTATATTTAATTTTATATTATATTTTTTTTTTAGTTCATGTCTGATAATTGAAGGATTTTGTACGTCATTTAATTCTCTCTCTCTCTCTCTCTCTCTCTCTCTCTCTCTCTCTCTCTCTCTCTCTCTCTCTCTCTCTCTCTCTCTCTCAGATCTCGTCATTTATATCTGTGCCACAATGACTGTTGAAGAATTTTGTACATCACATCATTTATCTCTCTCTCTCTCTCTCTCTCTCTCTCTCTCTCTCTCTCTCTCTCTCTCTCTCTCTTACCCAGAATCCAACACGGGGATTAGTCAGCCCACCGAGTAATCCCTTCATGGAAAGCGGCAGTTAATAAATTCGGGATTACTTCCCCCATTAATCACAAGAATTCAGTACGAAAACGGTAATCCCTATTAAATAGGATATGGCTGTTCCTTCAGCCGCTAGATGGCAGGGCGGTTTGTTTATGTTGCTACAGAAATCAGGCGATTTTACCTTTTCGTGGGAGAGTTGCATGACTGGTTTTTTTTCAGGGGAGAGAGAGAGAGAGAGAGAGAGAGAGAGAGAGAGAGAGAGAGAGAGATGATTCTTTGTACTGTTAGTAAAGTAAGGAGAGAGAGAAAGAGAGAATGTTTTGTACTGTTCCAAGTACTATAAGTCAAATGAGAGAGAGAGAGAGGGAATTTTTGCACTATTTCTAGTAATATAAGTAAAATGAGAGAGAGAGAGAGAGATGGTTCTTTGTACTGTTAGTAAATTAAGGAAAGAGAGAGAATGAGAGAATTTTTTGTACTGTTTCTAGTAATATAAGTAAAATAAGAGAGAGAGAGAGAGAGAGAGAGAGAGAGAGAGAGAGAGAGAGAGAGAGAGAGAGAGAGAGATGTTTGTTTGTACTGTTAGTAAATTGTGGAAAGAGAAAGATAGAGTAAGAGAAAGAGAAAATTGATTCAAATTTTTTAAGTAATTTAAGGAGAGAGAGAGAGAGAGAGAGAATTCTCTACACTATTCGGGTACATCAGCATCCGGATTGAGAGATGACGTAGGGCTCGCAACTTCACTCCCTAGTGACTAGCTAAGAACTAGATTTGATTTCTGGAGTTTATTCCTGGAATTGATTCCAGTTCCTGGAACGTGTTGCATCAGCAATATTGATTGCAGAGGCTGTTGCAGAGTGAGTCGCCTCTCTTATGAAATGACTGTGTTCTAATTGTGTTGAGAGAGAGAGAGAGAGAGAGAGAGAGAGAGAGAGAGGAGTGATTATCTGCACTATTCTTTGTAACTTGAAGACAGATAGTTGATTTTGTGTACTAATATTTGCAATTTAGAGAAAGAGAGAGAGAGAGAAAGAGTTTATCAGAGAGAGAGAGAGAGAGAGAGAGAAAGAG
>NC_089786.1:54517194-54519694 GCF_040412425.1 Macrobrachium rosenbergii | reverse complement strand
TGGTGTATGTAATTGTATGTGCAAAATGTATGCACATACATACACACATACATACCCTGTCTGTATGTATACAAACATACCTGTATATATACATATATATATATATATATATATATATATTATATATATATATATATATATATATATATATATATATTATGTATATATATATATATATATATATATATATATATATATATATATATATATATATATATATATAGGTATGTTTGTATATAGACAGGGTATGTATATGTGTGCAGTATGTGCATACATTTTACACATACACCCACATACACCATACACCATTTTGAAAACAATTGTATCAAAAATACTGCCAAACATTTCCTGTTCATTTTAACTTTGAATCCCAGAAATAAAAATAAATCTCAAAATACCCCACCTCCCACATCACCAATGTTAGATCTAAAATAAAGAAAAATAAACAAAATTTAACACGAGCAAAGCCACAAGAGACATTTTAATGAACGCTGATAGGTTAAATTAACATCAATTTTTAACAATGCAAGGCACGCAGAGAAACTCTGTAGTGATTCAAGCTGTTAAAATACCTATTGCATTTCTCACAGATATTGCACATTCTTTGGGAATTGAATGATTTAATTTTAATTTTATTAATTTGGAAGGTAAATTTGATAATAGGTGGCTACCTTATAGGTTAGTAGGTAAGTACCTTACCCATTTTCCTGAATATAAAGAAATCTGAATAATTCTATATAAATTCTTGTTATTTAAATTCTTCAGTTATCACAGAATTCTTTTCCCAAAAATTCCCCCAATTCCAGACGGTTCTGTCAACCACAAATACCAAAAATTCCCCCCAAAATTTTAGTGTTACAATTGACACATTTTCCTGAACATAAGGAAGAAGTCTGAATAATTCTATATCATTTCTTATCTAAATTCTTCAATTATCACAGAATTATTTTCCCAAAAATTCCCCCAATTCCAGACTGTTCTGTCAATCACAAATACCTAAAACTCCCCCCAAAATTTTACAATGTTACAATTGACACATTATCCTGAACAAAAGGAAGAATTCTGAATAATTCTATATCATTTCTTGTTATCTAAATTCTTCAATTATCACAAAATTCTTTTCCCAAAAATTCCCCCAATTCCAGACGGTTCTGTCAACCACAAATACCAAAAATTCACCCAAAAAAGAATTTCTTGTCAACATTACAGTCCACAAACCTCTATACCCATTATAGGGTAGAGAAGAAGAATAAGACAGACAACAGAAAACGGGAATTCGTAAAGGGGGGAAAGAGGGGTTACTATTGTAAATTTTGAAGGCTATTTTATTGGCATCCTTCCGTCCTCCCTTCCTTGGTGTCTTCCTGCCTCCTTTCAAGGAGATAGGGTGCAGGAGGAAGTGGTATTTCAGGAGTCCTCGAAGGACTCTTTCTTCGGGTCCTTCGTGGTGGGGTTTGTCCGGTGTTTTGGGAGAAAGGGTGGAAAGGGAAGAGAAAGTTAAAAGAAAGTTTGTATATATATATATATATATATATATATATATATATATATATATATATATATATATATAGATATTTATATATATAGATAACAGATTGACAGATAGATAGATAGATAGAATTACCTAACAAAAATAATATTCCCCAAAGAATCGTGACTCACGCATTCATATACTTAGCAAAATACTATTTTTTTTTTTCGAAGCCTAAAATTTTATATTGAAGGCATGATTAAGGACAAGAATAAAAAAAACACACACACAGGAAGGTTGGTTAAGGATAATTGGAGTGTTTCATGCCTTAGTTTTTTTTCAGTGTGTTTTTTTTTTATGCGTTTAGCCTTTATGGGACATGCAATTCTTGCTGGGCTCTCTTCCTAGAGAGAGAGAGAGAGAGAGAGAGAGAGAGAGAGAGAGAGAGAGAGAGAGAGAGAGGGTTTTGAGTAAGAGGTATGAAAGTGGTTTTGATATACTGGAGGTTATACAGTTTTATATTATGTGTATGTGTTATGTATATTATATATATAAATATATATATATTTTTTTTATTTATGTTTGTATACATACATACATACATACATACATACATACACAAACACACACGCCAGCCGTACCCAACCAACGCTATAATCTATTAGGAAACTCTCGATCCCAGTATACTATTATTATTATTATTATTATTATTATTATTATTATTATTATTATTATTATTATTATTATTATTATTATGAGTTTCTCGATAACAAATCGTCTGTTTATTTATTAATATTTTTCTAATTGTTATGGGTCATAATTCATGCGTAATGACTCTTTTGGGTGTGTGTCTGTGTTTAGTGTGTATGTATACATGTGTATGCATATATGTATTTATGTATATATATAAATATATTTAAATATATATCTATCTATAATATATTATATATATATATATATATATATATATAGATAGATAGATAGATATATGTAAATATATATGCATTATATGCATATACTCATTCATAC
>NC_089786.1:54509694-54512194 GCF_040412425.1 Macrobrachium rosenbergii | reverse complement strand
ATTATTATTATTATTATTATTAAACGAAAAAATTGAATGGCAAAAGATTTGATGACAATCAGTAAAACAACACATCAGTTTCTCGACCCCAAAACGAAAGAAGAAGCAAGAGAGAGAGAGAGAGAGAGAGAGAGAGAGAGAGAGAGAGAGAGAGAGAGAGAGAGAGAGAGAGAGAGAGAGAACTGAAATTCCAACAAGAAAGTCGTTAGCCTAAGCCACGTGAGGTCTGTCCCCCCCCTAACTCTCTTGTTGGCTCCTCCCGAAAAAAAGAGGGGGGGTTGGGGGGGATGATTCCCCCCTCTTTCAAAGTTAACAGGAACACATTGGCACAGGTAAAGGAGAGAGAGAGAGAGAGAGAGAGAGAGAGAGAGAGAGAGAGAGAGAGAGAGAGAGAGAGAGAGAGAGAGATTAAAATAATTGGTGTGGTATCTCTTCTTGGCGTGTGGGAAGCTATTATTGTGTAGTGGTGGATTCTGAAACCTGATGCTGTTGTTTCTCCACTACACAACAACAGTATAAACAACAACAATGATGATGATAATAATAATAATAATAATAATAATAATAATAATAATAATATTTTTATATTATTATTATTATTATTATTATTATTATTATTATAAAATAGAAAATAATAAACAAACAGAAAATACAAGAATAACAGGTAAAGTCATTATCAGTATTATTATTATTATTATTTTCATAAATTGCATAATAATAATAATAATAATAATAATAATAATATCCCATATATGTCCCTAACCCTTACGACCATAATATCTATCTGGGATACTCCAGCCACGTTCCCAAAAGTACACCATAAATAAATCGAAGAGAGAGAGAGAGAGAGAGAGAGAGAGAGAGAGAGAGAGAGAGAGAGAGAGATTAAAAGTTAAGTTTCCAAACCGGAAAAATAACCATAAATTTAGACACTACTTTTCCTACGCCAGGAAGCTCATAAAATGGTGGGGGGGGGGGTTATTAGCCAGGGGTATTGGTTGGTGGGAGGGGGGGGTGTCATAGAGAAGATGCTTGGGATGAAGGGAGGAAGTCCTCTCTCTCTCTCTCTCTCTCTCTCTCTCTCTCTCTCTCTCTCTCTCTCTCTCTCTCACAATAAAAGCCTTGTCAACCATATCTCTCTCTCTCTCTCTCTCTCTCTCTCTCTCTCTCTCTCTCTCTCTCTCTCTCTCTGTCAATAAAAGCGTTATAAACCATATATTGAGATCTCTCTCTCTCTCTCTCTCTCTCTCTCTCATAAAACCTTAATAAACCATACATCCTCAAGAAAGACTCTCTCTCTCTCTCTCTCTCTCTCTCTCTCTCTCTCTCTCTCTCTCTCTCTCTCTCTCTCTCTCTCTCCCTCTCCCCAGTCGAAGAAATGGAGATGAGGCAATTTTGAAGACATTTCCAGGAAAAGAAGATATCTGGAAAGGGGATATTGATGTCATTGGGAAAAAAAATTGACGTCTCCAGGGACCCGTCATTGGGAAAGCGATCTCATTGGAAGGAAATGATGTCATTGGAGATTTGATGTCATTGCAGGGAATATTGGAAAGTCATCAGTGGATGAATTTTGTCACGGGGGGGTGATGTCATTGGAAAAATATTTTTTGAATAGATGATGTCATTGGAGAAATATTTTTTGAATAGATGATGTCATTGGAGAAATATTTTTTGAATAGGTGATGTCATTGGAAAAATATTTTTTGAATAGATGATGTCATTGGAAAAATATTTTTTGAATAGATGATGTCATTGTGAAAATATTTTTTGAATAGATGATGTCATTGGAGAAATATTTTTTAAGTGATTGATGTCATTTGGAAATTTGATGTCATTGCATAAAATATTTCAAATGCATCATTGGAAAAATATTTTTTGAATGAATGATGTCATTGGAAAAATATTTTTTGACTGGATGTTGTCATTGGAGAAATCTATTTTAGATAAATGATGGATGTCATTATGAAAATATCTTTTAAATACATGATGTCATTGGAAAAATATTTTTTGATTGAATGATGTCATTGGAGAAATATTTTTTCCATGAATGGTGTCATTGGAAAAATATTTTTTGAATGGCTTTTGTCATTGGAAAAATATTTTTTGAATGGCTTGTGTCATTGGAAAAATATTATTTAGATAAATGATGTCATTGGAGAAATAGTTTTTGAATAGACGATGTCATTGGAAAATATTTTTTAAATGAATGATGTCATTGGAAAATATTTTTTAAATGAATGATGTCATTGGAAAAATATTTTTTAAATGAATGATGTCATTGGAGAAATATTTTTTAAATGAATGATGTCATTGGAAAAGTAAATTTTAGATTAGTGATGTCATTGGAAAAATATTTTAAAATAAATGATGTCATTGGAAAAATATAAATAAATGTCATTGGAACTTTGATGTCATTACAGAAAGTATTTGAAATTCATCATTGGAAAAATATTTTTTGAATAAATGATGTCATTGGAAAGTTTGATGTCATTACAGA
>NC_089786.1:54502194-54504694 GCF_040412425.1 Macrobrachium rosenbergii | reverse complement strand
ACTTGGGGTATATATATGTGTGTATATTATATATATATATATATATATATATATATATATATATATATATATATATATATATATATATACATACAAATAATCAACACACAATCACGTGTGGAACAGAAATGAATTTCTGACTCACATCAGGATCGAACCCAGGTCTTTCAATTGCAAGGCAAGGGTGCTACCCATTAGGCCATACAAGTTATAAAAGAAGTTGGAACCTGAGGGCCACTGCACCTCAGGTTCCAACTCTGTTACGACTTGTATGGCCCAGTGGGCGGCGCCCTTGCCTTGCAATTGAGAGACCTGGGCCTGATCCTGATGTGAGTTAGAAATTTATATATATATATATATATATATATATATATATATATATATATATATATATATATACATACATAAATATGTATACATACATTCACACACATATACATATTCATTCACAAACAAATTGTTTCCAGATACAAACCAATTATAATGCTCTTAAGAATTCCAAGCATGATTATCAGTAGGGTCGGAAATCCCGAAGATTCCAGTAGGAATTTCGCCCTTAAGAACAGGACACCTTATGTCACGCCTTGTAAATACAATATCTTTACAGAATGTCTTTATTTGCAGATATATTTCCTGGCGTTGCATTTTATGGAATGGGAGAAATAGATTCTTCAGATAAGTGGGATCATTCGAAGATTACATTTTTGTGTTTAAATTTATATAAAGAGAGAGAGAGAGAGAGAGAGAGAGAGAGAGAGAGAGAGAGAGAGAGAGAGAGAGAGAATGTTGATAAGCACAGATATCGAAAGGAAAAGAAGTACAGAGAACCTATGGAAGTAAAGATTTGTTGAGAGAGAGAGAGAGAGAGAGAGAGAGAGAGAGAGAGAGAGAGGCGTGCAATGAGTGAGTGTGTGATCTACTAAACAGATAGATGCCAACTAGGTCGTGAGTCTGGTGCCATCACAAAACATTATCAGGTGGCAGGACACTCTCTCTCTCTCTCTCTCTCTCTCTCTCTCTCTCTCTCTCTCTCTCTCTCTCTCTCTCTCTCAGACTAAGCATTGATCAGTATATTCTTCTTTTCTTGTCTATACTTCCTGCTTTTCATATCTCTGCTTTTCTACCCTACCCTACTCTCTCTCTCTCTCTCTCTCTCTCTCTCTCTCTCTCTCTCTCTCTCTCTCTCTCTCTCTCTCTCTCCCCGAGCTCAAACTGTACAAAGGAAAAAGTTAGACCTAGGATTTAGAACTGATTTTAACCAGCCGAAGCCAACGACGATGACGCAGCTCTCTCTCTCTCTCTCTCTCTCTCTCTCTCTCTCTCTCTCTCTCTCTCTCTCTCTCTCTCTCTCTCTCTCTCTGTGGGGAAAAGCGGTTAAGACTTCTCAAAGTCTTTAACCAAGAGAGAGAAGAATTACGAGAAGTAGTCTAGAAGTCTGTGGCGTGAGAACGGATTGAAGATTTTCGTAAGGTGATGATTTGTGGGTATTTTTTTTTTTTTTTTTTTTGGTGGGGTAGGTTTGACATACCCAGGGGTTGGCATGGGGTATGTGGGGGGGTTTATATATATAGTACTGGGTACGGATTGGAAGGGGAAGCGATAATTCTTTTTTTTTTTTCTTGAAGATTTGACTTAACGTCTCGGGCAGGAAATTTAGGAGAGACGAAGCTCATTTTTCTTCAGGTTTTCTTTATTTTCTTTAATTTATTTTCTTTATTTTCTTTTCTTTATTTGTTTCGTTTTTATAGTTTCCTGTAAAAGAAAACTATTGTGCCGGCTTTGTCTGTCCGTCCGCACTTTATTTTGTCCGCAGTTTTTCTGTCCGCACCTTTTTCTGTCCGCACTTTTTCCGTCCGCACTTTATTCTGTCCACTTTTTTTCTGTCCGCACTTTAATCTGTCCGCACCTTTTTCTGTCCGCACTTTTTTCTGTCCGCACTTTTCTGTCCGCACTTTTCTGTCCGCACATTTTCTGTCCGCACTTTATTTTGTCCGCACTTTTTCTGTCTGTACTTTTCTGTCCGCCCTCAGATCTTAAAAACTACTGAGGCTAGAGGGCTGCAAATTGGTAGGTTGATCATTCACCCTCCAATCATCAAACATACCAAATTGCAGCCCTCTAGCCTCAGTAGTTTTCATTTTATTTAAGGTTAAAGTTAGCCATAATCTTGCTTCTGGCAACGATATAGGCCAGGCCACCACCGGGCCGTTGTTAAAGTTTCATGGGCCGCGGCTCATACAGCATTATACCGAGACCACCGAAAGATAGATCTGTTTTCGGTGGCCTTGATTATACGATGTAGCGGCTGTGCAGAAAACTCGATTGCGCGGAAGAAACTTCGGCGCATTTTTTACTTATTTATTTTCTCTGTTATTTTAACTTCTCTTCGTTTGTTGTTTGTTGTCATACGTACACATACACACATACATGTGTGTATGTGTGTATTTTATCGTGTAGATCTCATATCATATCACAAAAGTTATCTTGTAAACCTTTTTGT
>NC_089786.1:54489694-54497194 GCF_040412425.1 Macrobrachium rosenbergii | reverse complement strand
ATATATATATATATATATATATATATATATATATATATATATATATATATATATATATATGTATATATATATCTCAGCGTAATTATGTATATATATATATATATGTATGTATGTATATACCGTTGTTTGTGTATGTATGTGTATTGTGAAATTCACTGTGCCGTTGTACCGTCCGTTGTCAACGGAGGCTGTTCTCTGTCGCGACAGGGATTCTCTGGAATGTTGGAATGGGAATTTCCAATTTACCGCCTTGAATGTCCGTTGGAACTACAGCTGTTTGCGGTCATTCCTGAATTATGAATGATAAGTGGTTTGTTTGTGTGGGGGGAATGGGAGTTTTGTTTTATTTTTTTTCTATTTTTTTAATTTCTTTGTTTTTTGTGTAAAGAATTAGGTATACTAATATATATATATATATATATATATATATATATATATATATATATATATATATATATATATATATATATATATATATATGCACACACATATACATGTGTATATTACAGTATATACATATATATATATATATATATATATATATATATATATATATATATATATATATATATATATATATATATAAACATATATATATTTATGGATTGACCAGACCCAGAAAGAATGGAGAGAGAGAGAGAGAGAGAGAGAGAGAGAGAATAATTATCCTAACTGACTGATAATATTGATAACTACATTCTTATATAAATTCCATAAGGAAGGAGAGAGAGAGAGAGAGAGAGAGAGAGAGAGAGAGAGAGAGAGAGAGAGAGAGAGAGAGAGAGAGAGAGAGAAAATACTCCCCCTTACTCAAACTTCCACCACAATATAATATTTCAAATTGAAGACACATACTCCCACCTTAAGAAAACAAAGTCTCCCATTTAAGTCAATCTTAAATCTTTTCTTTTTTTTTGTCTCAAAACAAAAACACAGCCAGGGAAACCCCCGTAATGAAGTTGTCTTGAATCGGGGAGATGGGGAGATTCTTGCCAGACTCAAGAAAGAAGGGGGGTTTTAGGGGGTTTAGGGGTGTTTAGTCATACTTATTTTCAGCCTTCTTGCAATTTACATACAAGTCTGAGGTTTACTGTGGCCTCAATTAGATGCATATTAAAGTTTTGTGGTTTTTATATATATTTTTATTTTTTTATTTTGTTATTTTTTATTTTTTTGGATGGAGAGAGAGAGAGAGAGAATTATGATCTTAACCAACTGATAAAATTGATAACTACTTATATATATATATATATATATATATATATATATATATATATATATATAAATATATATATATACATATATATATATTTATATATTTTATGTGTATTATATATATTATATCGTATATATATATATATATATATATATATATATATATATATATATATATATATATATATATATTATATATATATAATCACCAGGAAATATTAAATAAAATATTAATCATTATCATTTATATTAATATTCATAATACAAATATCTACCAAATTCCTCTTTTATACATATATTCCTTTTGATTATTAAATAATTAATTAAATAATATAATTCTTTAAAGAAAACAATCATTATATAATATAACTATCACAACCCATAATTATCAAATATAATGCTAAAAATTAATATAATACTTTAGTAATCTTTATTGTGTCTTCCGTGACAATGGACCCAGCTTCTATAATCTGACCTAAATACAAGTTGCACAGTTGCACCTTCAACATACGTCAAGTTGCAGGTTGCACGGACCTCCCTTTGTTTGGGGGGTGTGAAAGACGCATATTAGCACTTGTCAGCACTTAACGTGTCTAAAGTGCCGAGCGTTTCTCATCTAAAGGTTGCTATAGAGAAAGTGTTTGTGGGGGGTATAATAGGTTTGTGTATCTGGGGTTAACTTAATATATTTGTTTGTTTGAGGTCTGCTGGTGTTACATTGTTTGTGGTGTTAGTGTGTGTATGTATATGTATACACTGTTGTTAGTGTGTGTATATATATATATATTGTATATATATATATATATATATATATATATATATATATATATATATATATATATATATATATATATATATATATATATATATATATATATATATATATATATATATATATATACATTCATTCTCAATGCCCAGACGCCCGTCACTCCCGAAATACCCGAGAGATAGAGAGAGAGAGAGAGAGAGAGAGAGAGAGAGAGAGAGAGAGAGAGAGAGAGAAGCTGTAATCTGCCAATCAAATGCTTGGGCACTAAGTCCCCTCTGGGGCATTTATTCATTATGGGCATGACGGCCTTAGACGCTCTCTCTCTTTCTCTCTCTCTCTCTCTCTCTCTCTCTCTCTCTCTCTCTCGTGTGGTTTAAACACACGTGACAGTAGAGGCCAATAAAAGAGATTATTATTATTATTATTATTATTATTATTATTATTATTATTATTATTATTATTAAAGAAAAAATATACTGAGTATCAATTAAGTCAATCTGGGATAGAACAGAAACCGTTTCCTTCATAATTGAGACGATTAAAACAGATAGAAATATACAGGCTGGATATAGTGAGCCTTTGTAGTTTTCTATGGTCTGTGAAGGACTTTGTCAATTGTCTGTGAAGGTCTTTGTAACTTTTTTCAAGGTCAGTGGGGGATGTTCTTTGTCCGTGAAGGTCTTTGTCATTTTTATATGGTGAGTGAAGGACTTTGTCGTTTTTATGGTGAGATAGGACTTTGTCGTTTTTATGGTGAGATAAGGACTCTGTCATTTTGTATGGTGTGTGAAGAACTTTGTCGTTTTGTATGGTGAGTGACGGTCTTTGTCGTTTTTTTATGGTGAGTTAAGGGCTTTGTCGTTTTTATGGTGAGTGAAGGGCTTTGTTGTTTTTTATGGGGAGTGAAGGACCTTGTTGTTTTCCATGGTGAGTGAAGGACCTAGTCGTTTTATGGTGAGTGAAGTTCTTTGTCCTTTTTTGTGGTGAGTGAAGGACTTTGTAGTTTTTATGGTGAGTGAAGGCCTTTGTTGTTTTGTATGGTGAATGAAGATCTTTTTCGTTTTTCATGGTGAGTGAAGAACTTTGTCCTTTTTATTGTGAGTGTAGGACTTCGCCCTTTTTAATGGTGAGTGGAGAACTTTGTCGTTTTGTATGGTGAGTGAAGGACTTTGTTGTTTTGTATGTCGAGTGAAGGGCTTTGTCTTTTTTATGGCGGGTGGAGGACTTTTTTGTTTTTTATGGTGAGTGAAGGGCTCTGCCGTTTTTTATTATGGATGAAGTTTTTTGTCGTTTTCCATGGTGAGTGAAGGACGTTGTCGTTTTATGGTGAGTGAAGGGCTTTGTCATTTTTTATTGTGATTGCAGGACTTTGTCCTTTTTATGGTGAGTGAAGAACTTTGTCGTATTACGGTGAGAGAAGGACTGTGTCGCTTTATAGTGAGTGAATTTCTTTGTCCTTTTTTACGGTGAGTGAAGGACTTTGTCCTCTTTATGGTGACTGAAGGACATTGTCGTTTTGTATGGTGAGTGAGGGTCTTCGTCGTACTTATAGTCAGGGAAAAAGTATTTTTTTTATAGTTAGACTTTTTATATTCAGTGAAGGACATTGCCGTTTGTATTGTTTGTGAAGTCCTTTTGCAATTTTCTGAGGCCAGTAAGCACACGTATCTAGACTTCCAGACCTGCATTGTGTCTCATCTTTTCTTGACAATTTTTTTCTTTTCCTTCTGGCTATTCTTCATTCTTGAACAGCCAATATTCCTCTTGAGTCATTGTCCTCTCTCTCTCTCTCTCTCTCTCTCTCTCTCTATCTCTCTCTCTCTCTCTCTCTCTCTCTCTCTCTCTCTCTCTTCTTTCTTTGAACTCACGCAATTTCCTCATTTATCTTTCCTCACATGTTTCTCTCAGTTTGCCAGTTTCTGATTCTCTCTCTCTCTCTCTCTCTCTCTCTCTCTCTCTCTCTCTCTCTCTCTCTCTCTCTCTCTCTCTCTCTCTCTCTCTTCTTTCTTTGAACTCACGCAATTTCGTCATTTATCTTTCCTCACATGTTTCTCTCAGTTTACCAGTTTCTGATCTCTCTCTCTCTCTCTCTCTCTCTCTCTCTCTCTCTCTCTCTCTCTCTCTAACTAACTAACTAACTCTTAGCTGAACCTATTCCATAAACACGCTCTTTATAAAGAGATTCCTCGTCTTTGTGTCAAAATCTCTCTCTCTCTCTCTCTCTCTCTCTCTCTCTCTCTCTCTCTCTCTCTCTCTCTCTCTCTCTCTCTCTCTCTCTCTCTGTTCGACCACCAGCCTAGCCTTTTGTCCGCTGGTTCCTCGAGAGATTGGACCCGTGGGTGATTGCAAAATTGGCAGGTAAGGAGAAAGACAAGAGAGAGAGAGAGAGAGAGAGAGAGAGAGAATGTCTTTTTTGGGCCTCTTCTTCTTCTTCTTCTTCTTCTTCTTCTTCTTCTTCTTCTTCTTCTTCTTCTTCTTCTTCATCTTCTTCTTCTTCTTCTTCTTCTTCTTCTTCTTCTTCTTCTTCTTATTCTTCTTCTCGCCATTTTGGTGTGGGAATTTAGGCCTCCGTATTGGCAGAGGTTTTTCTGTTTATCTTTGGAGCTTTTTATATAATATGAATTAGGTTCATCTTCTGAATAATAATAATAATAATAAAGTGAGATACAGAATAAATGGATCAGCCATTAATAATAATAATAATAATAATAATAATAATAATAATAATAATAATAATAATAATAATAATAATAATAATAGTAATAATAATGATAATAATAATGTGAGATAGAGAATAAATGGCTCAACCTTAATAAATAAGGTTCATCTACTGAATAATAATAATAATAATAATAATAATAACAACAGCAACCACAGTAATAATAATAATAAAAATAATAATATGCAATACAAAAGCCATAGATCACCTTGAAATAAACTCTACGGATTCGTCACACCACATTTCACTGTCCACTCCATCCACTTTATAATTTAATCTACAGTCTGTGATCTCTGTCTCATCTTCCTTTCTGTCTCCCGTCTCCTGTCTGTCAGTTACTGTCACGTGCGTGTGTCTGTCACTCCACCAGTGCCCTTGGAAGCTGTCTGGTCAACGAATGTGACTCGGGATCGAACGAAAATATTCCAGTTAGTGAGGTGGTATGCTGTGAACTGGAGCGTGGCATAGCTCAGTAGATAAGGGGGAAGATACTGAGAGAGAGAGAGAGAGAGAGAGAGAGAGAGAGAGAGAGAGAGAGAGAGAGAGAGAGAGAGAGAAGGATTCTTGAGTATTATACGTCTTAAGGGAGACAGAATTATCAAGTATATTTTAGAGACTTAACATTCTAAACAGAGAAAGAGAGAGAGAGAGAGAGAGAGAGAGAGAGAGAGAGAGAGAAAATTTGGGACGCGTGGTTCCTCATGACGTTTGGTGATGAAGTTCGTCTGTCATGAACTAGGTCATGGTTGTATCAGATATTCATCAAACTCATTCCCCCATCTCTCTCTCTCTCTCTCTCTCTCTCTCTCTCTCTCTCTCTCTCTCTCTCTCTCTCTCTCTCAACTGTTTATATTTAGGTATGGAAGTGTTTCTTTGGTGTTAGACTTTACTACGAAAATCAGCCTTTTTTTACGCAGGAAACTCTCTCTCTCTCTCTCTCTCTCTCTCTCTCTCTCTCTCTCTCTCTCTCTCGTAAAATCAGGCTTAAGAAGCCTCCGGCCTACTTAGGAAAACATGCATTTTCTCGCCTCGCCAAAGGCTAAGGTGACCACGGGTTATGTTGGATTTGACTGTCCACTGGGGGAGAGAGAGAGAGAAAGAGAGAGACAGAGATGTAGGGCACAAACCTCTCTCTCTCTCTCTCTCTCTCTCTCTCTCTCTCTCTGTCTCTCTCTCTCTGCTGACCAATTAACAATGTTTGGGATTAGGCCAATCGTTCTGCTGTCAATGTGGAATTTAGTCCATGCTGTCCTCTCTCTCTCTCTCTCTCTCTCTCTCTCTCTCTCTCTCTCTCTCTCTCTCTCTCTCTCTCATTCTGGCTTGTCAACATACGCTTAAATATATCTGTATATAAATTATTTATATATATGTATATATATATATCTATCTATATATATTTTTCGTTTTATTTATCTGTCTGGTTCTCAATTACGCCAACGTTTGGAGAGAGAGAGAGAGAGAGAGAGAGAGAGAGAGAGAGGTGTATCTGAATTAGACAAACTTAGAATATATATATATATATATATATATATATATATATATATATATATATATATATATATATATATATATACATATATATATAATTTTTTGTTTTGTTTATGTAATTCCTCCCTCTCTCTCTCTCTCTCTCTCTCTCTCTCTCTCTCTCTCTCTCTCTCTCTCTCTCTCTCTCTCTCTCTCTCTCTCTCTCCCCATACGTCGTCGCTGTTGGTGTGGGCGATAAGAAAGTCTGGCTTCACGGTACATTTGTTTAGTTAAATTGCATTTTCCCGACCAGGCTTCATTTGTGGTTATTTAAAACTTGTTCTTCTCTGGTCTCGTTGTTTCGAGGGGGAACAACCCTGTTCTTGTTGTTTTTTTGTTGTTGCTGTTATTTCATTTGTTGTTTGTATGGCTTTTTTTATTTTTTGTCTTTGTCGAATGGTCAGTGTAATTTGTTTTTTTATTTTTTTTTTATTTTGTAACTGCAAAGGTATTGAGAGAGAGAGAGAGAGAGAGAGAGAGAGAGAGAGAGAGAGAGAGAGAGAGAGAGAGAGAGAGAGAGTCACTTTCTACTCTTTTCTCTCTCTCTATTTATCTATTCTATACATATATAAATATATATATATATAATATTATGTATCTATATATATATATATATATATATATATATATATATATATATATATATATATATATATATATGTAATATATTATATATCTAATTTATTTAATATAATATATATATATATATATATATATATATTTATATATAGTATATATTTTTATATTTATATATAAATTATATATATATATATATATATATATATATATATATATATATATATATATTTATATATAGTATATATTTTTATATTTATATATAAAATATATATATATATATATATATATATATATATATATATATATATATATATATATATATATTTATATATTTATTAAATACAAAATATATATATATATATATATATATATATATATATATATATATATATATATATACATATGAATATAAATTATATACATACATCCACACACGCACACGCCTGTATGTTAGTACATACGCCTGCGCATACAAACATACACACACACCCATAAATACACCCCAGAATTACGACGAAGCCAGCCTGAAAAAGTGCCAATAACGGAGAGAGACTGTATATATATAAATAACGCCTGTAATTTCCCAAAGAGAATTCTTGGTACCGTGCGGTTGCAGCCTTTCCTGGATGTTTGTTCGTGCGTATGTCCGTTTCCCCCTCCTCCCCCCGCCCCCTTAGACGCGTTAGTT
>NC_089786.1:54479694-54487194 GCF_040412425.1 Macrobrachium rosenbergii | reverse complement strand
TTACTGCTTATATATTTTCGTGTTTTAATTGATAATTTCCAAAGTTTTAATTTTTTTAACAACTCACTAAGGCTCAGAAAGTATATATATATATATATATATATATATATATATATATATATATATATATATATATATATATATATATATATATATATATATATATATATATATATATATATATATATATATATATATATATATAATAGCAAGTTTTTTAATCTACATAAAAAACATAGTGTATATATATATATATATATATATATATATATATATATATATATATATATATATATATATTTCTCTTTTATTCAGAATTATATACTTAAATTCTAATGTTTTTTCAAGCAGGTAAGACTCAGAAAGTATGCATATTTTCCCTTTTATATAACAAGTTTTTTGTTGTACAAGAAAAAAACATTTATTTTTTATGTAAAAGAATACTTCCTTTTTATTTTTAATCTGTTGTGGAAGGTAATTCTTTTTAGACCATTGGTATGCGTCTTTGTATTTTTAAGCTATCTACTTTTTTTTGTATCGTTGAAAGATCTTCAGAGGTTGGGTACAAGGTTAGGAGAGAGAGAGAGAGAGAGAGAGAGAGAGAGAGAGAGAGAGAGAGAGAGAGAGAGAGAGAGAGAGAGAGAGAGAGAGAGAGAATTTTAACTTATCACTATTTTTAAAAGGAATTTATTTTTATGCAATTTTATTCATCTAAATTCTTTTTATAATTCTCTTATATAGGAATATACTAGTGTAGCTTAATAATTGTTAATATATTTCCTTTTTGTGTTCATACATACATACATACATACATACATACATACATACATACATACATACATACATACATACAAGCTATAACACTACATGGCTGGGTAAAAATTATAGCCCATTGTCCTCTAAACCATATTGTATATTCTTAGGTATAAAAACACCATATACTTCAATGTCATTATCCCTAGATGACACTATATAATATACTTTACTTCTGTAATGGCGTTTAAAATTCACCATACGCAAATGAGGAATTACTTAATTTTTTTATTTTGCTTGAATTAATTACATCTCGTGCTTAGAATTATCAGAATATAGAATCATCCAGATGTAATGTAATTCAAGCTTAGAATCATCTTATTATAAAGTAATTGTAAAGTACTGTATATTCTGTAAGTAATGTAATCCAAACTTAGAAACACCTGTACGTAATGTAATTTCAGGATTATCTGGATGTAAAGTAATCCAAACTTAGATTCAACTGAACATAAAGTAATCCAGCTTAGAATCGTCCTTACATAAAGTAATATAACTTAGAATCGTCCATATGTAAAGTAATCCATACTGGTAAAATAGATAATCTAAAAACATTATGGTATACATAAATGAATCATGTATTCATAAAATTGAATTGTGGTTATGTATAAGTATTAAGTTATACGACTGTATGTATATACATGAGATAAACCTTGTGTGTGCATGACTCTCTCTCTCTCTCTCTCTCTCTCTCTCTCTCTCTCTCTCTCTCTCTCTCTCTCTCTTCATCTCCTCCACGACGGTTAGCCGTCTCGTAAAAACCAGTTTTTTTGGTGGCACAATTTTTATCTCATGATGACACACCGTTGCTGTTGTCCCCTTGTGGGGCTGGGGAGGGGGAAAGGGGAGGGGTATATGTACCTGGGGTTGCTTGGATGGGGGTGGGGTGTGGGGGAAAGGGCGTGGAAAGAGAGAGAGGGACTTGGTGTATCAAATTGCCCCCTGTCTAGCCATCTAGTGAGGGCCGAGTTCTCTCGCCCTCCCAGAGTCTCTTTTATGCATTTATCAAAGTTTATTTAGCACGTCTCTCGTTATTTATTGCATGCTTCATCTCCCCAACGTCCAGGCTACGGACCAACGCCCCCCAGGGGGGCGCACCGTCGACGGCCAGAACGCTGAAAAGTAAAAATCCCTATTGGCACTCGAATCTCATGTTTACCTGGGGTCAGGTAATCCTCGCCTGGGTAGAACTCAGGTCCCCCTGTCTGTGTCAAGTACTTCGCCTTCTTCTTCTTCTTGTTCCGGCGCGAGAAGGTGGTGGCTGGCGGAGTTTTTTTTTGTGTGTGATTTATTTCTGTGCTGTGTTTTTTTTTATAGTCGCCTCTGTGAAGATTATTATGGCGTCGGTGTCTGTGCTTTGAAAACTAAAAAAGGAGCAATGAGGTAAATTAGATTTCTGTTGCAGAGTGATGTTCAGGCAGAATCTAGGCGTTTGTTTTTTGCTTTTTGCTTTCAGAGAAGTTGACAGAAGCTAGTTTTGATGGTCAAGGAAGTTCGTCCTGGTGTGTCGTCATCCATAGAACTTCTGAGGCAGTAAAACTTCATGAAGTTAGTAGAAAAACTTGGGGTTATACCTCAAAAAGTTACTGGAAAATATAGGACACAGATTCAGTCATATTACCTCCAGAAATTCGAGAGCTATTTTCCCTCATCAAAGAAGTTTGTCGTAATCTGTCATCATTCACAGAACTTCTAAGACAACTAAACTTCGTGAAATTAATTGAACTTCATGAAATTCATCGAAAACAGAACAATAAACTTCCCAAAGTTAATTTAGGATAGAGGGAGACAAATTCTACCATATTGCTATTGAATTTCGTCAGAGCTGTTTTCCCCTCATCAAAGAAGTTTGTCATAATCTGTCATCATCCACAGAACTTCTAAGACAATAAAACTTCGTGAAGTTACTAAAAAAAAGTTTAAACTTCACGCAGTTACTAAAAGAGAGAGAGAAGCGACAGTGGCAGCCATATTAACCCCAAACAAGTAAAAAATGCGCCGAAGTTTCTTCGGCACAGTCGAGTTTTCTTTACAGTCGCCACACCGTATAATAATCAAGGCCACTGAAAATAGATCTATCTGTCGGTGGTCTCGGTACAGTGCTGTATGAGCCGCGGCCCATGAATCTTAAACCATGGCCTGGTAGTGGCCTATCCTATATCGTTTCCAGAAGCACGACTATTGCTAACTTTAACCTTAAATAAAATAAAAACTACTGAGGCTAGAGGGCTGCAATTTGGTATGTTTGATGATTGGAGGGTGGATAACCAACGTACCAATTTGCAGCCCTCTAGCCTCAGCAGTTTTCAAGATGTAAGGGCGGACAGACAAATGTCATCTATTGTCACTTTTTCAAATCTGTTGTATTGTGACGAAATCAGACGGGACCGTTTGTCAGTCTAATGTAAAATGTGGCTTTAAAGACACAATCAGGAATTTCTTCAATGTATCTTTATCTATCTAAGATCCATTCAGAATACCTCCTTACCTTGCCACCTTTCTTGAATTATCTTAATGCAATTTCTTACTTAATGAGAATGAATTATTTCTTTCAACCGAAGAAATGTTATTATTATTATTATTATTATTATTATTATTATTATTATTATTATTATTATTATATTTTTGGCACCGCTATAGGTGCCAACAGCACAGGCCACCACCGGGCCGTGGCTGAAAGTTTCGTGGGCCGCTGCTGAGGGTTTCGTATACAGCATTATACGCTGTACAGAAAACTCGATTGCGCCGAAGAAACTTCGGCGCATTTTTTACTTGTTTGTAATTGTAATTTTATTTTTGTACGTTTTAGACATTTTAATAATATGACGTTAATACAGTGACATTATATTGATGCCATTGTAATAATATGAGATTGATTTATTGTCATTATATTAATGTCATTGTAATAATCTGACATTAATACAATGGCATTATATTAATGTCATTGTAATATGACATTAATACAGTGACATATTAATGTCATTGTAATAATATCACATTAATACAATGACATTATATTAATGTCATTGTAATGACATTACATTAATACAATGACATTGTCATTGCAATGACATTACATTGATACAATGACATTATATTAATATCATTTAATCAGAAATTCAATCCCAAAAATGTCCTTGAAATGAACTGAAAACAACTCGAGTCAAAAATCACGCAAACGAACTTTTCTTGATCATTTTGACATTTAAATTGGCGTCACACCACCGTTGGTCATACGTCATATCTAACTGGCGTCACACAGTCCTTGGGTCGTACGTCAGGCACGTGACTCGACGTCACATGCATAACAATTAGTTAATTGCGCTAATTTAATTAGGCAATGTTGCCATGTCCTAATTATTCAAGTTCATTTCAGAGTTGGGAGAATTTATGTAATTCTGGATATAGTTATTCATGTGTGAATGTATTATACATTTTAAGGGCGTGGGGTGAGTGTGCGTGAGTATACATGGTTGTGTGTGGTTTTAGGATTATGTATCTATGTATGAATTGTGTATGCATAGCAGTGGTTTTAGGTCAATGTGCTTTTATAAACGCATAAATATATTTAAATATATACTGTATATATGTATAAGTATATATATGTACAGTGTATATATATGCATATTTAAATGTATACTGTATATATATATATATATATATATATATATATATATATATATATATATATATATATATATATATATATATTTAAATATATATTGTATATATGTATATGTATATATATGTATATTTAAATATACACCGGTACTGTATGTATATATATATGTATATATATACATGTATATATAAATTTTATATATATATAATATATATAATTAGGTTAATTATATAAATATACATACAATACACTAAACAATCTCTCTCTCTCTCTCTCTCTCTCTCTCTCTCTCTCTCTCTCTCTCTCTCTCTCTCTCTCTCTCTCTCTCTCTCTCTCTCTCTCCCCAAATTACTTATACCCAACTCTCCTGTTAAAATCTTAGTCTATCTCTCGGCCAATAAACAAATGCCTCCCTCTCTCTCTCTCTCTCTCTCTCTCTCTCTCTCTCTCTCTCTCTCTCTCTCTCTCAAAGGCCAAAATTTCAAGCACTTATTTTCCCGGTCTAGATCAAATGCAGCAATTGAAGATATGAGAGAGAGAGAGAGAGAGAGAGAGAGAGAGAGAGAGAGAGAGAGAGAGAGAGAGTGGGGTTTGAATTAAGGACGCAGAGAAACACTTTAAGAGGTTTTCTTGGGGTGGGGAGGATGGGGATTTTTGGGGTGGGGGGAAGGGGAGGGGAGAGGAGAGGGTTCTTGCTTGGAGGTATCTGTCAACTTTATGTGACGTCATCGCTCCGTCAGCTTGACACGCCAAGAGTTGGGTGACAGTTTCGACTCTCTCTCTCTCTCTCTCTCTCTCTCTCTCTCTCTCTCTCTCTCTCTCTCTCTCTCTCTCTCTCTCTCTCTCCTTGATAACCGTTCTCTCTCTCTCTCTACTTAATAATCGTTTTCTCTCTCTCTCTCTCTCTCTCTCTCTCTCTCTCTCTCTCTCTCTCTCTTTAAGAACCGTTCTCTCTCTCTCCCCCTCCCTCTCTTTCCATAAGAACTGTGATCTCTCTCTCTCTCTCTTTCTCTCTATCTCGCTCTCTCTGACAGTCCTAGGCCCATAGACTATATCCTCTCTCTCTCTCTCTCTCTCTCTCTCTCTCTCTCTCCTCTGAGACGGAGCATAGGCCTACGGAGGTTGGCCTAGGCCTATAACGAAATCAATACTCTTTCTTTATTAAAAGTTGTTCTGCAGGTTTGGGTGGGCCTATAACGAAATCAGTGTTGTTTCGCTCTTCGTATGAGTCGTTGTTCCATTCCTCACAAGCAGGATATTCGTGCAACAAACAGCTAGAAGACACAAACACACACAAACACTTAAACAAACCACAATTCTGCAATTAACCGTCTAAAAGTATATAACAAAGACTAACATATGGTTCCTTTATATTCACTTATTCACAAACAGAATATCCATGCAACAAACAACGAGACACACAAACGCACAAACACGCAGCGACAAAAGCATGTTCGTTTGTCCTTTGCGAGCCTAGACAGACACCTTTAAACTGCTGTTAAAGTTATTGTATTTGAAACGTGGCTTCAATAATCCGTAGATTTTCCACTCTCTCTCTCTCTCTCTCTCTCTCTCTCTCTCTCTCTCTCTCTCTCTCTCTCTCTCTCTCTCTCTCTCTCTCATATGCATACATTTATATATACATGAGAATACATGCCCATTATGCATATGTACCATATATATGTGCATATATATATATATATAAGTTTATGAATATTACAACATAATTCTCTCTCTCTCTCTCTCTCTCTCTCTCTCTCTCTCTCTCTCTCTCTCTATATATATATATATATATATATATATATATATATATATATATATATATATATATATATATATATATATATATATATAGAGAGAGAGAGAGAGAGAGAGAGAGAGAATATATCTTTAAATTAAAAATGAAATATCTGTCTCCTTAAGATGTATAACTTTCAGAACTCTCTCTCTCTCTCTCTCTCTCTCTCTCTCTCTCTCTCTCTCTCTCTCTCTCTCTCTCTCTCTCTCTGTTTTTATTAGTAAATGAAATTCAACTTTAATGGTTAAATAAGTATATTAAGTTTGCTTTTGCTTCGAGAGAGAGAGAGAGATGTTCAAGTATTTATTTATTAAATTTATTCTAGCTCTCTACAAATATGTATATATATTATGTATTTAATAAGTACATATCCATATGTATAATGTGTATGTATGTGTGTGTGTGAGAGAGAGAGAGAGAGAGAGAGAGAGAGAGAGAGAGAGAGAGAGAGAGAGAGGAGAGAGAGAAACAATACATAATTATCATACCGTTTAAATTATACATATGAAATATACGTATAATTTAAATAAATAAATAAATAAAAATTAAAAATAAAATAGAATAGAAATAGAAAATAAATAAAAAGAAAAATTAAAGATAAAATATAGAAATAAATAAAAATTAAAAGTAAATTTTAAAAATAAAATAATAAAAATAGGAAACAAATAACAAACAAAAATTAAAATTTAAAATAACATGTACAATAAAACAAAATTAAAAATAAAATCGAACAAAAGTAGAAAATAAATAAAAAAAATAACAAGAAAAATTAAAGACAGAATATAGAAATAAATTAAAATTAAAAATAGAATATAGAACTAAATAAAAATTGAGAATGGAATTAAAAATAAAAATGAATATTTATTTCTTCTTCTTCTTGTGCAGGAGCGCCGGCGTTAGCACATGCAGCGGGGGACATGAAGACTCGGGAGAATTGCAGGACCGCAACAACAACAACAACAACAACAATATCGAAAACAACAACAACAACAGCAAAAACATCAACAACAACAACAACAGCAAAAACATCACCATGACGAGCGAAGATCTCCTGCAACCCGGCCACGTTGTGAAGGAACGATGGAAAGTGGTGAGTTGAACGATGCTGTTGATAAGTGAACGATGCATTGTGGGAATGGGGTTGCTTCTAATTGAAATTATATGGGGAAATATTTTGTTTCGTAATGTTTCGTCGATTTCAAAAATTAAATGATCGGGGTTGGGCTGTTGTAGTTGAACGATCAAGGGGACGAGTGAACGATACCTTGTG
>NC_089786.1:54469694-54472194 GCF_040412425.1 Macrobrachium rosenbergii | reverse complement strand
ATAGATTTTATTCATAATAAGATTCAGTTAGTATATGCTAAATTAATATAATACAAATTATAAATTAAACAAAAAAATAATTGACCAAATTCCCTACCTATGAGACAGGTCAGTAACCTACGACCAAGGTTTAACAAAAAAATAAAAATAAAAAAAATATAAAAAAACTCGGACAAAATCCCTAAATAAATGAGACCCGAAATTCAGCAGACTAGACTCCCAGCCGTGCTGATAATTGATCGGGAGAAGCATCACCGATAGACGATTCCTCGGAAGAAACAACACTAAAAATCGATTTCTCGTTTCGAGAATTTTAATCCCCGCGTTTAAGTCTCGATAGTGACTTCAGTGACAGATTCGTTTCGTACGAGGCCACAAAAAAATTCGAGGCACTACAGGGAAGATGCCACGCTAATTGAGACGTTGAGAGAGAGAGAGAGAGAGAGAGAGAGAGAGAGAGAGAGAGAGAGAGAGAGAGAGAGAGGAATTTACGATTTTTTGTTATTCAAAATTGGCAAGTTAGTTTTTAAACCCATATACATCTCCATTTTGAGAGAGAGAGAGAGAGGAATTTACGGTTTTTTGTTATTCAAAATTGACAAGTAAGTTTTTAAACCCATATACATCTTCATTTTGAGAGAGAGAGAGAGAGAGAGAGAGGAATTTACGATTTTTTGTTAATCAAAATTGGCAAGTGAGTTTTTAAACCCATATACATCTCCATTTTGAGAGAGAGAGAGAGAGAGAGAGAGAGAGAGAGAGAGAGAGAGAGAGAGAGAGAGAGAGAGAGAGAGAGAGAGAATTTACGAATTGTAAATTGTGACTGACTTTTAAAATTTTCATGAAAATTGATGAAATTCAGAATTAAGATCTTTAAAACCCAATTAAATATATAACTGAAGTGTTTAAAAATAACGTGGCTTATTTTTTTAAGTTTTTTATTTAATGAAACAGAATTAAACAGATTATTGAAATTCGTTGTGGTATTACAAATAAAATTACTGTAAATCCATCTCTAATTAGAGATAGGTTTAAAACATCACCTACCAACTTTGAATAAGAAAACGTCTCTCTCTCCCTCTCTCTCTCTCTCTCTCGGAAGACATCTGTGTAATTTAAATCTAATCCTTCGGGCCAGCCCCAGGAGAGCTGTTAACCAACTCCATGGTCTGGTTAAACTAAGATATACTTAACTTGTATAATTTTGAATTAATAGTTAGAAGGATAATAGTGGGTAGAATTTTGTAAACAAGTCTACGGTATGTACCCACCACATTTCACTAGTAAATTACCGTTTCCTGTATATACAGTGGTTCTTAATCCTTTTATTACCACGCCCCCTCTAAGAATTGGTCCTTCCCCCCCCCCCTGCATCTATGAGTAAAATTCCCTCCAAGATTTAAAAGAAAAAATAAAGAGAGAAAGAGAAGAGGCGTTTTTATTCTTCTGGGAATGAATTACTAAGATACTTGACTCTTGCTTCTTAGCAACTCTTGTTAAGAGAATAATGAATATTATTAGAGAATTTTTAGCTTTTCCCCCGGGGCTCGCGCCCCCTTGGAAATTGCTGACGCCCCCCAGGTTGGGAACCACTGCTGTATACCAAATCTCTAGTATCCTCAGAGCTTTAGTTTAGTTTAAAGTAAATCCAAACCTCAGTGATGATCAGATATTTGAATATTTTATTAAAAGATTGAAACTTATATAAATTTGGTTAAGATAACGGGTGTGAGAATTCTATAATGTTAAAAACTATTAAAATGAGTTTTTATTCAAAAGTAATGTAACAGAATTAAAACAATTTTTAAAGGAAGTATTTTTATCAAAACCAAGATATTTGCGAAACTAAAAGAGTGTTTGCGATCAATTTAGACTAATTAAAAAATATGAAAAGAAATGTATAAAAAATATCAGATAACATTTTTTGACACGGAAATTTTATCAAACCACTTTTTTTATATTTTAAAATATTTCATTAGAACTAAAGTAACTGATTAAAATTCCTGTATAATTTATTTAAAATTATATTTATAATTAGACTAAAATTATTATAATTTTTATTAAAATGATTATATTTATTCTTTTATGAAAATTATGTTTATCATTTGATTAAAATTTGAATATCTATCAAAATGTAATTGTTATATATATAAAAAATAATTTTCATTCCAATTGAAGGTAACTGACAAATTAGGCCAAACGGGACTCCCAATTATCTGAGGCCCCCCTGTGGCCTGAAATATACTGTCTTGTTTTGTAATTAATTACGTAATTTCATTTTTTGTTTATGCTCTTGACAATACATTCCTGGAATGTCTTGTTGTTGCTCGTTTTTATATATGAATAATAATTATATATATATATATATATATATATATATATATATATACATTGAGGCATACATGTATTCTCTCTCTCTCTCTCTCTCTCTCTCTCTCTCTCTCTCTCTCTCTCTCTCTCTCTCTCTCTCTCTCTCTCTCTGATTCTTTTTGTTTTTATT
>NC_089786.1:54457194-54464694 GCF_040412425.1 Macrobrachium rosenbergii | reverse complement strand
TTAAGAGTTTGTGCTTTCACTATTTTATATATATATATATATATATATATATATATATATATATATATATATATATATATATATATATATACACACACACACATATACAGTATATACACACACACACTGTGTGTCCTAATATAAATTGTTCTAAAAATTATTTAAAAAATCGACCAAAATTGAGTCAAACATGGAAAATTAAGACATTCTTTCCCATTTCAAGGATACATGTTGGTGACTTATCACATACGTGTCACAAACAAGTTGAAAAGTGGAGAACGAACATTTTGCAAACCCTGGATAATTATGTGAAGCACTGGTTAGGACTACCAAAGTTATAAACTTGTATTCAACCTTTTTGTGATGTGTCTGATAAGCAGCCAACATTTTTACAGTAAGTTGTCGACATGTATTCAACCTTTTTGTGATGTATGATAAGTAGCCAACATGTGTACAATAAGGTGTCGACATGTATGCAACCTGTTTGTGATGTGTCTGATAAGTAGCCAACAGGATTACAATAAGTTGTCGACATATATTCAACCTGTTTGTGATGTGTGCCTGATAAGTAGTCAACAGGATTACAATAAGTTGTCGACATGTATTCAACCTGTTTGTGATGTATGTCTGATAAGTAGCCAACATGTTCACAATAATTTGTCAACATGTATTCAGCCTTTTTGTGATGTATGATAAGTAGCCAACACGTTTACAATAAGTTGTCAACATGTATTCAACGTGTTTGTGATGTGTGTGCAACAATTTGCCAACATGTGTTTGTGACATACTTTACTGAAATGTGAATGTACTGTCAGAGAGCACAGCTTCAAATGCTTGTCTCTATCGAGTATACGGATACGGTACTTAAACGGAGGTCCGGAAACGGTACATTAGGGTTAATGGCTTATGCTCAGGGTTATGGTTCCCCCCACTCGCATATACTTAACCCGTTGTTGCCCTGGGAGGGCCTTGAAGCTAGGTATGCAATGACGTTGGGTTAATGAGCCCTGCAGAGAATTTCTTTTTGGAAACTCTAAGAAGGGAATAAATCATTTTGCAGTTATTTTTTCAACTAATAATTTATGTTCCTCAAATCTTCTTCTAATTACACAATCCTAAAGGATTCCCATATCGTTCTTATTATTCCCACATTCCCACTGTTCCTGTTCTTGATCGTATGCCAAGGAAGAAACAAGGAAAGAAATAATTTTGCAATTTTTTTCAACTAATAATTTTTGTTCCTCAAATTTTTTTGCAACTACACATTCGTAAAGGATTCCCATATCATTCCTAGTATTCCCATATTCCCACCGTTCCTGTTCTTGACCGTATACTAAAAGAGAAACAAGGAAACAGATCAATTTACGATTATTTTTTCAACTTTCATTCAACGTTCCCCATTCATTATTCATTCCTAAACGATTCCCATCTCCTCATTCCCATTATTCCCACGTTCCAACCATTCCTGTTCTTGATCATATGCTAAAAGAGGCACAAGAAAACAGATCAATTTACGATTATTTTTTCAACTTTCATTCTACGTTCCCTATTCATTCTTCATTCCCATTATTCCCACGTTCCAGACATTCCTGTTCTTGATCGTATGCTGAATTGAACGCACATTGAAGAATTCCATCCCATTTATCCCTCAAGGAGAAAATTGGAGCAGGGAATATGGAGCAGAGACAATTCTTAAGAAGTTCTCCCATCAGGCAACTTTTTTTCCCCAGAAGAATTTGCATCAGACTCATTGAATTCGAACTGACTTTTCCATATCTTTGAATCCCCCTTTTTTTTCTTTTAGTTATGGAAAGTTTCGAAGTTCTAAATTTATGTAGGCTCTAGAAATAAGAGTGTATATTATGTATATATATATTATAAATGTGTGTATGTATATGTCATATTTCTAGAACATACAAAAGACTGAAATTGTATTTGTGTGTGTGTGTTTGTATGTGTATATATATGTATTCTATTTATATATATTCATTATATTTATATGTGTATATATATATATATATATATATATATATATATATATATATATATATATATATATATATATATATATATATATATATATATATATATAATTGTCTAACTCTGTTGAAATATATAGACAATATACATTACACACTTAACTAAATACACATATTATATTGCTTTAAGACACTTGAAAAAGAAAGAAAAAATATAAATAAATAAATATACATCTTTTATAAAAAAAGATAATTAGAATCTTCATTCAAAAAAGACTAAAAGATGAAAAGAAAATTATTTATTTTTATCTTCTTTAAATGTAATATAAAACTTGATTTCGAAAACCACTAAAAAATTAAAAGAACAAAATTATTTATTTTCTGTTTTGTTTAAAGTATATGAAATCCACTCTCATATTTTTTTTTAATGACTTCAAAGAGAAGATGTAAGGGGATACGCACGCGACCTTGGGTACGCCGTGAGTACGGAAATGCGATACGAGTACTTGCGCCTGAATCTGGTGCACGTGTCGCGAACTGGTATTACAGGTAGCGTGCCTGTAGGTGCACGTATGTGTACGTATGTATGTATGTATATGTATGTGTATATATATATTATATAAACGATAACGAGAGAGAGAGAGAGAGAGAGAGAGAGAGAGAGAGAGAGAGAGATTAATGCACAAACATTAAATAAATACATATACTTATATATTTACATATTACTCTCTCTCTCTCTCTACAATATATGTACATCTTTATCTCATGTATGTGTTTAACATTCTCTCTCTCTCTCTCTCTCTCTCTCTCTCTCTCTCTCTCTCTCTCTCTCTCTCTCTCTCTCTCTCTCTCCCCTCCGCGAGATGTCTATGAGTTTGTTTATGTGCATATGTGAACTTGAAGGGTTGCCAAGTTCCATTTTTTCTTTTCTCTTTATCAGGTGTATCTCCTTGAATTTATAGGGAAGTAATGCTGACGTCATCGTCCCCGTCGACTGCCTCTCTCTCTCTCTCTCTCTCTCTCTCTCTCTCTCTCTCTCTCTCTCTCTCTCTCTCTCTCTCTCTCTCTCTCTGTCCATATTCCGTAAGAAATACTTTAATCTATCTCTCTCTTTCTTTTTTTTTTACCCTGTCTTTCCATATTTCCTAAAGAATACGTTAATCTCTCTCTCTCTCTCTCTCTCTCTCTCTCTCTCTCTCTCTCTCTCTCTCTCTCTTTTAACCATGTCTTTCTACATTCCCTATGGAATACTTTAATCTCTCTCTCTCTCTCTGTCTCTCTCTTTGTAATAACTAATGTTATAAGCCTTCTGTACACTCGGTGCACCATGTGAATGTATTCATATGCTGTGTGTATGTATGTATTTATGTATGTATGTATGTATATGTATATGTGTATGAATATTTATGATTTAGTTTGAGGAAACGTATCAAAAATCTTCAATAAATAACTTGAATTTTATCATCATAATGTAGATAATATCTACACTAACTATCAGGTTTATGGACATACATTTTGAATAATAATAATAAAAAAAAAAATAAATAATAATAATAATAATAATAATAATAATAATAATAATAATAATAATAATAATAATAATAATAATAATAATAATATCCTCTATTTTAGCTCAGGGCTAAACACAGCTGTAGTTAAGATACAATATAACGGTACAATACCTTACACAAAATTTAAATAATTGAGATAAATCATTATAATGAATGATTACACCCTAATAATAATAATAATAATAATAATAATAATAATAATAATAATAATAATAATAATAATAATAATAATAATAATATCATCAAACATTCTCTTAGAATTAACATTTCTCATCAAATCTAATGTTTGTTCATGAACTTTAAATCTTTCAAAGGTTCAAACATTGGAGTAAAAGTCTCAATATCTAATCCAGGCTTAGTCTCGAGAGACCAGTCCAGTGATTCTCAAATTGGGTGCCGTGGTACCCTGGGGGTACCACAGACAGTGCCCAGGGGTACCACAAGACTGTCGTGAATTTCGTCTTTGCTAGATCATCTCAATGAACATTTGGGGGAAAAATTAAAAAGTTTGCAGAAGTCTTCGTATAATTATTATCATTGTGTCTACTCTGATTGTTTAGCTAATTCTTCTGGTGTGCTTTTTGTTTGTACAGTATATTTCTGCTAATTTGGTTTGATTATGAATAATGATTTTATTCATTAAATAAGAAGTTAATTCATCGCATATAGTGAGATGGTGAAGAATGGGTGCCACTGTAAAGATTAAATTTGTTAGGGTGCCATCACTGAAAACAAGATTAAGAACCACTGGATAGTTGAACTTTCAGGCAATTAAGACGAAGCACAGACACAAACGCAGCCTTGCCTTGGCGAAGGGAACAGACACAAGGTAACAGACAGACAAACAGACAAAGGCTGAATTTCAGCTGCAATCTACTGAACCGGGTCATGGTTGGGAATTCTCGTCTGCATAAAATGGTTTTACTTGGCGTCCCCCATTAGGGCGGTTAGTGCAGTCAGTGCACCTCACGCGGCACACTGTAGGCATTACTGAAGGTTCTTTGCTTTTACTGTACCTCCCTTCATATTCTCTTTCTTCCATCTGACTTTTTCTCAACTGCAAGGTTTTCCTCCTGTTACACCTGTCAAACCTTCTACTCCCAATTTCCAATTGTGAAAATTGTTAGGTAATTTTTCCAGTTGTGTGTATTTTGTGTAATTGGGTCATGCAAATGTGAAGAATGATTGTATTTTTTTTATTGTATAATTGTATTTTCATTGTATTTCTGTATTTTAAATTAAGTTTTATGTTGGTCGTTTCTCTGAGAGAATTCAACCTTTTTAGTGGCAGTTGTGTTTAGATATTGGGGTTTTATGCAAAAATTTCTCTCTCTCTCTCTCTCTCTCTCTCTCTCTCTCTCTCTCTCTCTCTCTCTCTCTCTCTCTCTCTCTCTCTCTCTCTCTCTCATGAAATTTACTGTGCTAAACTTACCATGCAGTAACTCTCTCTCTCTCTCTCTCATGAAATTTCTCCTGTAAATTTACCATTCAATAACACTCTCTTTCTCTCTCTCTCTCTCTCTCTCTCAAATCTTCCCCGGTAGACTTATCGCTTAATGAACCCCCCACCCTCTCTCTCTCTCTCTCTCTCTCTCTCTTTCTCTCTCTCTCTCTGAAATCTTCCCTGGTAGACTTATCACTTAATGAACCCCATCCTCTCTCTCTCTCTCTCTCTCTCTCTCTCTCTCTCTCTCTCTCTCTCTCTGAGAAATTTCCCGTGCTAGACCCTGCCAGACTTATCAGCCACCACCAAGCAAGGACAGTGCGACCATGAAATCTGGAGGAGGGAACGGAAGGTGGGGGCGTCTTCCCCCTCTCCCCTTTCTCCCTCCCCCCCCCCTAACCTTCACCTGAGACGTCTCACAGGTCCCTGGGACCTACCTAGGGGGGCCCCCCCCCTGGGGGACCAGGCCCCGTATCTCTTGTTGACACTTCGGTAAGCTTCAAGGGAACCTGCAAACGGGCCAAGGCGCTTTTTGGCTGCGGTTTAAATATCGTTGGTGTTAATTGAGTGGCTTTCAAAGACTTCTTATTTTATTTTTTTGTGTGGCGTCGCACGAGGGATGGTCTGGGTTTTTAAATTCCTTCGGTTTTTAAAACGTTTATTTTAAGGAAAAATTTTTTTTCTAAATATTTAATTTTGTCATATATCTTTGTAAGTTATTTATTTATAGGATTTTTTATATTTTTTGTGGCGTCGCACGAGGGATGCTCTGGGTTTTTAAATTCCTTCGGTTTTTCAAGGTTTATATTAAGAAAAATTTTTTTTTAATATTTAATTTTGTCATATATTTTTGTGATTTATTTATAGGATTTTTTATTTTTTTGTGGCTTCGCACGAGGGATGGTCTGGGTTTTTAAATTCTTTCGGTTTTTCGAGGTTTATATTAAGAAAAATGATTTTTTTAATATTTAATTTTGTCGTATATTTTTGTAAGTTATTTATTTATAGGATTTTATTGTATTTTTTGAGGCGTCGCACGAGGGATGGGCTGGGTTTTTAAATTCCTTTGGTTTTTAAAACGTTTATTTTAAGGAAAAAAATTATTTCTAAATATTTAATTTGTCATATATTTTTGCAAGTTGTTTATTCATAGGATTTTATTTTATTTTTTGTGGCGTCGCACGAGAAATGGTCCAGGTTTTTAAATACTCGGTGGGGGTGCTTTTTGTCTTCGGTTTTTTCAAGAGTTTTTTCTTTTAAGGATCTTTTTCTCTGTGATTTTTTCAAATGGTTTTTTTTATATATATATTTCGACTCAAAATTGACTTCACTTAATAGCAGTTATAATGGTTTTTATTTTTATTTTAACTTAATTATACGATTTTTTTATTGTGAAATATAACGTGTTTTTTATGGTTTTATTCTTGAAAACCACGTGGTTTTAATCGTGGGTTTTTTTTCTAAATCTCTCATATATATTCCTACGCCACAGAGAATCTCTCTCTCTCTCTCTCTCTCTCTCTCTCTCTCTCTCTCTCTCTCTCTCTCTCTCTGAAAACCCTGTCTTTACATATTCCGTAAAGGTTACTTTTATCTCTCTCTCTCTCTCTCTCTCTCTCTCTCTCTCTCTCTCTCTCTCTCTCTCTCTCTCTCTCTCTGAAATTTCTCCAGCAGACTTACCATTTGATATACTCTCTCTCTCTCTCTCTCTCTCTCTCTCTCTCTCTCTCTCTCTCTATATATATATATATATATATATATATATATATATATATATATATATATATATATATATATATATATATATCCCCACTAACCAAGTAGCCTCTGCCAAGTATCATTTCCTCCAATTCCCCTGGGGAAGGAAGGAAGGAAGAAAGAAAGAAAGAAAGAAAAAAAAAGTAACATCCTCACCGTCCCTTCCCCATGCCAACACTAACCGCGGGCAGAGATAATCCCCAGGTAAAATATCACAGACTCTTCTTCTTCTTCTTCTCCTCGAATATCTTGTTACGTTTGGTCAATTTGGTGGACCGAAGTTCAGGAGATTCTCTGAGACGCAGAACAGATTGAAGAGGCCGTTGGTGGGTGGGGGGGGGATTCTTCGATGGAGAAGAATGCAGGGAAGGGGGAGAGAATGGTTAGTGATGATGGAATGGTATGGGAGAGGAAGGGAGAGATAATAAATTGGATAAAAGGGACATACGAAGAGCCGTTCTAAAGGTGATCCCTCCAGTTACCAACGTCTCTAGGCAGATGCTCCCTCAGAGTAAGATTCTCTCCTGGTTTTCCCCTCTTCCTCCTCCTCCTCCTCCTCCTCCTCCCCTTCTTCTTCTTCCTCTTCTTCTTCTTCTTCCTCATCCTCCTCCTCCTCTCTTCCTGGTCCTCCTAGACCCATCCTGAATATCCTGACAAACACGTGCTCGAGATCAGCAAGCCCTGTGCTTCTTCTTCTTCTAAAGTTGCGTTGGGGAGACCTGGTCACATGGCCGCCACAGAAGAGCCT